>NW_010921717.1:1833-101821 GCF_000633955.1 Camelina sativa
CAATACTTATAACCATTTTGTCTCAAAACAGGTTAAAACCGAGAAAACCTTGATTCGAAGAAGTAAATAGCTTTGTTACTGTTTCCAGGGTTAGAATGTGTGACAATCCAATGCATTTGTCTAACTTTAAGAGTTTGGGATGAATTTGGAGTGTTTAGACAACACTTATAATAATTTTGTCCTAAACAGCTATGTTACTGTTTCAAGGTTCAGAATGTGTGAAAATCCAATGCATTTGTCTAACTTTAAGAGTTTGGGATGAATTTGGAGTGTTTAGACAACACTTATAATAATTTTGTCCTAAACAGCTATGTTACTGTTTCAAGGTTCAGAATGTGTGAAAATCCATTGCATTTGACTAATTGTAAGAGTGAAACTGGCTAAAACCGAGAAAACATTATCCAATGCATTTGACTAATTGTAAGAGTGAAACTGGCTAAAACCGAGAAAACATTATCCAATGCATTTGACTAATTGTAAGAGTGAAACTGGCTAAAACCGAGAAAACATTATCCAATGCATTTGACTAATTGTAAGAGTGAAACTGGCTAAAACCGAGAAAACATTATCCAATGCATTTGACTAATTGTAAGAGTGAAACTGGCTAAAACCGAGAAAACATTATCCAATGCATTTGACTAATTGTAAGAGTGAAACTGGCTAAAACCGAGAAAACATTATCCAATGCATTTGACTAATTGTAAGAGTGAAACTGGCTAAAACCGAGAAAACATTATCCAATGCATTTGACTAATTGTAAGAGTGAAACTGGCTAAAACCGAGAAAACATTATCCAATGCATTTGACTAATTGTAAGAGTGAAACTGGCTAAAACCGAGAAAACATTATCCAATGCATTTGACTAATTGTAAGAGTGAAACTGGCTAAAACCGAGAAAACATTATCCAATGCATTTGACTAATTGTAAGAGTGAAACTGGCTAAAACCGAGAAAACATTATCCAATGCATTTGACTAATTGTAAGAGTGAAACTGGCTAAAACCGAGAAAACATTATCCAATGCATTTGACTAATTGTAAGAGTGAAACTGGCTAAAACCGAGAAAACATTATCCAATGCATTTGACTAATTGTAAGAGTGAAACTGGCTAAAACCGAGAAAACATTATCCAATGCATTTGACTAATTGTAAGAGTGAAACTGGCTAAAACCGAGAAAACATTATCCAATGCATTTGACTAATTGTAAGAGTGAAACTGGCTAAAACCGAGAAAACATTATCCAATGCATTTGACTAATTGTAAGAGTGAAACTGGCTAAAACCGAGAAAACATTATCCAATGCATTTGACTAATTGTAAGAGTGAAACTGGCTAAAACCGAGAAAACATTATCCAATGCATTTGACTAATTGTAAGAGTGAAACTGGCTAAAACCGAGAAAACATTATCCAATGCATTTGACTAATTGTAAGAGTGAAACTGGCTAAAACCGAGAAAACATTATCCAATGCATTTGACTAATTGTAAGAGTGAAACTGGCTAAAACCGAGAAAACATTATCCAATGCATTTGACTAATTGTAAGAGTGAAACTGGCTAAAACCGAGAAAACATTATCCAATGCATTTGACTAATTGTAAGAGTGAAACTGGCTAAAACCGAGAAAACATTATCCAATGCATTTGACTAATTGTAAGAGTGAAACTGGCTAAAACCGAGAAAACATTATCCAATGCATTTGACTAATTGTAAGAGTGAAACTGGCTAAAACCGAGAAAACATTATCCAATGCATTTGACTAATTGTAAGAGTGAAACTGGCTAAAACCGAGAAAACATTATCCAATGCATTTGACTAATTGTAAGAGTGAAACTGGCTAAAACCGAGAAAACATTATCCAATGCATTTGACTAATTGTAAGAGTGAAACTGGCTAAAACCGAGAAAACATTATCCAATGCATTTGACTAATTGTAAGAGTGAAACTGGCTAAAACCGAGAAAACATTATCCAATGCATTTGACTAATTGTAAGAGTGAAACTGGCTAAAACCGAGAAAACATTATCCAATGCATTTGACTAATTGTAAGAGTGAAACTGGCTAAAACCGAGAAAACATTATCCAATGCATTTGACTAATTGTAAGAGTGAAACTGGCTAAAACCGAGAAAACATTATCCAATGCATTTGACTAATTGTAAGAGTGAAACTGGCTAAAACCGAGAAAACATTATCCAATGCATTTGACTAATTGTAAGAGTGAAACTGGCTAAAACCGAGAAAACATTATCCAATGCATTTGACTAATTGTAAGAGTGAAACTGGCTAAAACCGAGAAAACATTATCCAATGCATTTGACTAATTGTAAGAGTGAAACTGGCTAAAACCGAGAAAACATTATCCAATGCATTTGACTAATTGTAAGAGTGAAACTGGCTAAAACCGAGAAAACATTATCCAATGCATTTGACTAATTGTAAGAGTGAAACTGGCTAAAACCGAGAAAACATTATCCAATGCATTTGACTAATTGTAAGAGTGAAACTGGCTAAAACCGAGAAAACATTATCCAATGCATTTGACTAATTGTAAGAGTGAAACTGGCTAAAACCGAGAAAACATTATCCAATGCATTTGACTAATTGTAAGAGTGAAACTGGCTAAAACCGAGAAAACATTATCCAATGCATTTGACTAATTGTAAGAGTGAAACTGGCTAAAACCGAGAAAACATTATCCAATGCATTTGACTAATTGTAAGAGTGAAACTGGCTAAAACCGAGAAAACATTATCCAATGCATTTGACTAATTGTAAGAGTGAAACTGGCTAAAACCGAGAAAACATTATCCAATGCATTTGACTAATTGTAAGAGTGAAACTGGCTAAAACCGAGAAAACATTATCCAATGCATTTGACTAATTGTAAGAGTGAAACTGGCTAAAACCGAGAAAACATTGATTCGAAGCAGTAAACAGCTTTTTTACTGTTTTTAGGTTTAGAAAGTGTGACAATCCATCACAATTGTCTAATTTTAAGAGTTTGGGATGAATTTGGAGTGTTTAGACAACACTTATAATCATTTTGTCCTAAAACTCGCTAAAACCGAGAAAACATTGATTTGATGCAAAAAAACAGTTTTGTTACTGTTTCTAAAGTCAGAATGTGTGACAATCCTATGCATTTAAGTAATTGTAAGAGTTCGGGATGAATTTGGAGTGTTTAGACAACACTTAAACCTGTTTTATCCCAAAACAAGGTTAAACCGAGAAAACAGGCTAAGACCAAGAAAACATTAATTCGAATTTCGAAACAGCTTTTTGTGTTTCTAGGGTCAAAATGTGTGACAATCGTATGCATTTGACTAATTGTAAGAGTTCGGGATGAATTTGGAGTGTTTACACAATACTTATAGGGTCAGAATGTATGACAATCTAATGCATTCACTAATTGTAAGAGTTTGGGATGAATTTTGAGTGTTTAGAGAACATTTATACCCATTTTGTCCCAAAACAGGCTAAAACCGAGAAAACATTGATTCGAAGTAGTAAACAGCATTGTTACTGTTTCTGGGTGAGAATTGTGATAGTCCAATGCATTTGACAAATTGTAAGAGTTTGGGATGAATTTGGAGTGTTTAGACAAACACTTAAACTGTGTTATCTCAAAATAGGCTTAAACCGAGAAAACAGGCTAAACCCGAGAAAACATTCATTCGAAGCAGTAAACAGCTATATTATTGTTTTTAGGGGTAAAATATGTAATAATCCAATGCATTTAACTAATTATAAGTGTTTGGGTTGAATTTGGAGTATTTAGACAACACTTATACCCATTTTGTCCCAAAACAGGCTTAAAATCGAAAAAACATTAATTTGAAGAAGTAAACAGTTTTTTTTGTTTTTCTAGGGTCAAAATGTGTGACAATCCAATGATTTGACTAATTGTAAGAGTTTGGGATGGATTTGGAGTATTTAGACAACACTTAAATCTGTTTTATCCCAAAATAGGCTTAAACCGAGAAAACAGGCTAAAACCGAGAAAACATTGATTTGAAGCAGTAAACAGCTTTGTTTGTATTTTTAGAGTCAAAATGTGTGACAATCCAATGCATTTGACTAATTGTCAGAGTTCGTGATGAATTTAGAGTGTTTAGACTATACTTATACCCATTTTGTCCCGAAACATGCTAAAACCGAGAAAACATTGATTCAAAGCAGTAAATAGCTTTGTTACTGTTTCTAGAGTCAGAATCTGTGAAATACAATGCAATTGAATAATTGTAAGAGTTTGGGATGATTTTTGAGTGTTTAGACAACACTTAAACCTGTTTTATCCAAAAGCAGGCTTAAACCTAGAAAACATTGTTTTGAAGAAGTAAACAGCTTTGTTACTCTTTCTAGGGTCAGAATTTATGACAATCCAATGCGTTTCACTAATTGTAAGAGTTTGGGATGAATTTGGAGTGTTTAGAGAACACTGATACCCATTTTGTCATAAAACAGGCTAAAACCGAGAAAACATTGATTCGAAACAGTAAACAGCTTTGTTACTTTTTCTGGGTGAAAATGTGTGACAGTCCAATGCATTTGACAAATTGTAAGAGTTTGGGATGAATTTGGAGTGTTTAGACAACACTTAAACTGTGTTATCCCAAAACAGGCTTAAACCGAGAAAACAGGCTAAACCCGAGAAAACATTCATTCGAAGCAGTAAACAGCTATGTTATTGTTTTTATGGTTAAAATATGTAATAATCCAACGCATTTAACTAATTATAAGTGTTTTGGTTAAATTTGGAGTATTTAGACAACACTTATACCCATTTTGTCACAAAACAGGCTTAAAACGAAAAAGGCTAAAACCGAGAAAACATTAATTTGAAGCAGTAACCAGCTTTGTTTGTTTTTCTAGGGTTAAAATGTGTGACAATCCAATGATTTGACTAATTTTAAGAGTTTGGGATGGATTTGGAGTATTTAGACAACACTTCAATCTGTTTTAACTCAATATAGGCTTAAACCGAGAATCCAGGCTAAAACCGAGAAAACATTGATTTAAAGCAGTAAACAGCTTTGTTTGTATTTCTAGGGTCAAAATGTGTGACAATCCAATGCATTTGACTAATTGTAAGAGTTCGGGATGAATTTAGAGTGTTTAGATAATACTTATACCCATTTTGTCCCGAAACATTGACTCAAAGCAGTAAATAGCTTTGTTACTGTTCCTAGAGTCAGAATGTGTGAAATACAATGCAATTGAATGCAATTGAATAATTGTACGAGTTTAGGATGATTTTTGAGTGTTTAGACAACACTTAAACCTGTTTTACCCAAAAGCAGACTTAAACCTAGAAAACATTGTTTTGAAGAAGTACACAGCTTTGTTACTGTTTCTAGGGTCAGAATTTGTGACAATCCAATTCATTTCACTAATTGTAAGAGTTTGGGATGAATTTGGAGTGTTTAGAGAACACTTAAACTGTGTTATCCCAAAACAGGCTTAAACCGAGAAAACAGGCTAAAACCGAGAAAACATTCATTCGAAGCAGTAAAAAGCTTTGTTATTGTTTTTATGGTCAAAATATGTAACAATCTAATGTATTTAACTAATTATAAGTGTCTGGGTTGAATTGGGAGTATTTAGACAAAACTTATACCCATTTTGTCCCAAAACAGGTTTAAAACGAGAAAACAGGTTAAAACCAATAAAACATTAATTCGAAGCAATAAACAGCTTTGTTATTGTTTTTAGGGTCAAAATATGTAACAATCCAATGCATTTAACTAATTATAAGTGTTTGGGTTGAATTTAGAGTATTTAGACAACACTTAAATATGTTTTATCTCAATATAGGCTTAAACCGAGAAACCAGGCTAAAACCGAGAAAACATTGATTTGAAGCAGTAAACAGCTTTGTTTGTATTTCTAGGGTCAAAATGTGTGACAATCCAATGCATTTGACTAATGTAAGAGTTCGGGATGAATTTAGAGTGTTTAGACAACATTTAAACTGTGTTATCCCAAAACAAGCTTAAACCCAGAAAACAGGCTAAAACCAAGAAAACATTGATTTGAAGCAGTAAGCAGCTTTGTTATTGTCTTTAGGGTCAAAATATGTAACAATTCAATGAATTTACTAATTATAAGTGTTTGGGTTGAATTTGGAGTATTTAGATAACACTTATACCCATTTTGTTCCAAAACAGGTTTAAAACGAGAAAACAGGCTAAAACCGGGAAAACATTAATTTGAAGCAGTAAACAGATTTGTTTGTGTTTCTAGGGTCAAAATGTGTGACAATCCAAAGATTTGACTAATTGTAAGAGTTTGGGATGGATTTGGAGTATTTAGACAACACTTAAACCTGTTTTATCCCACAATGGGGTTAAACCGAAAAACAGGTTAAAACCGAGAAACATTGTGTAACACCCGTACCGTCGCAAAAGTTGGAACAACATGTAATCCATCAGGTCTGGCCAAAAACGTTTCTTTCTTAAAAATTCACCAACGAAAAAACTTCAAACTACAACTATTTAAACTTACTAACCTGGGAAAAAAAGGGAAAGAAGGGGTAAGTAAACAAGTTTACTCAGTGAGGAGATCAAACTCTGCCCACTGGACAAACAGTAATCACGTTCCAAATATAATCTAACAACCATTACTTAGCATAGATTCTGAATTTCTATCAATCAAAGAAACTTCTAACTTTTCATCAATAACTTCAATATTATTTTATGCACTTTCGTGGCAACTACCACATTAAAACATTTATGTTTCTTTTCATTACTTGAGAAGTTTTACTTTCCTTATAGGCTTGGCCGTTAACACTTTTTCTGGCTCCCAAACCCCGTTCTTAGAAGACCACGGTCAATAGCTCGATTCTTCCCTGCTCGTCAGCAGTTTATGACCTGCAGTGAACCCGTCAGTCCATTATAGTCCAACATCCTCAAGTATCTTTCCCTTTCTCATTCTCATTCTCATTCTCATTTATGTTCATAATTATATTTATAATATAATATCTTATTATATAAAGTATGGTTTCAAAAGTTACTAACTCACCCGATCGTGACACGTGTCAATTTGAAAAATTACTAACTTATAATATCATGACAAGTGTCAATTTCACACAAATTTCTATTAAAAAAAAAGAATCTCTAAAAAAATCAATAAATAACAAAAATTAGCTATTAACATGATCATGACACGTGTCACGTATACTGATGAGATGTTGACACGTGTAAAAAAAACATTAAATCTAAATCTACATAAAATTCCTAAATCAAAAAGGAAATTAACAAAACTAATTTATCTTCTATTGTACGCTAATTATATTATACATTTTTTGCAATTAGATTTTGACATGTATAAACAAAAAAAATAATTCATTAAGCATTAAACATGTATATTATTTTTAATCAATAAATAGTGAATAACAAATTTAAAAAGAATAGCATAAGTTATGTTAAAAGAATTCTTATTTTTGCAACGTAATAGGACAGCTAATTAAGAAAATAACATTATATCTACATAAAAATTATGTTTGTGAAGTAAACTCACTGCAGTGGTCATTGGTAACTCCAATTGTATAGGGCACCATAACACGAGGGATCGAGTCCCACTATCCATGAATGTAGGGATTTGGCTAATGAACCGACTTGTTGATGCTCAAATGTTGACCAAAAAAAAATTATTTGTTTATATCAAAAGCTTTGATCTTTGATTTTTATTTCCTATATAATTTTTTCGATCTATTGTGTGGTCTTTGATTAGTGAGGGTTCTTCAATGTAAGCTATCAGATGCAATGAAATGGAATCGAAGTATATAAATCCCGCTAATTTAATCAATGATGGTGACACTAATGGAGGTTCCAAAAGTGATTTTACAGTTAGTAGCATTGTAAGTTTGGAAGATTAGTCGGTGATTGATGTTTCTGGTCAAAATGTAGAGTTTTCTCTTTGGAATAATGTTGATGATTCTGGTAATGAAACAAGAGCTGCTTGATCGAGTAATTAAGAAGCGATTTTCAAATTTGGGGAGCTGGAATGGTAAACCGTTTTAAAATTGGTTTCAAACCGGATTTCTGTGGTTTTCTATCGGATTTGGTTCGTAAACTGTTTAAACCCAGGTATATGGAGAAATATATGAGAACTTCTAATTCAGGTAGAAATAAGTTTAGAATTTACGATTCGATAATATTCGAGACGAGGTCATAGTTTTAAGTAGTTTTGGTATAATGTGATATACTTCTGAGGAGTAAATAGGTCGCTGATCCTTAACTTGATTATGACATATGTCATGTTTTAGATTGTTTATAAAGTGTCTATTTTTTATTTGAACTATCTAAGACTTATATATACTATCGTGATTATAATTTTCAAATTTTTATTTTTATTATGTTATATTAACTTTTTCTCATTTTCTCAACTTTTATTACGTTGTTCATAAATTCATTGTAATAGAGTAGATAACTTTCACCATTTGTTCATACATAATATCTTTAGAGTAAAAAAAATCATGGTTAAAAAAATTATGTCATAAACAATTTTAGTAATTTAAAGGACTATAATTATGCCAAAATGAAAGTAAAGAAATATAAAATTTTTTTAATTTGATCATAATATATTGTATAGGTGGTGATAAAGAGCATACTTTAACAATAAAATAATTTTGTAAGATCATAATTTTAAGGATAAAAGATAAAGTAAAATTGTACATGCTTACTAATTAGATGTTGCTTTGATGAACTCTTTTCATGTAAAATATTTTGTGAAAAAGTTGTGTAACGTTTTAAAAATTTGACAATAATAATACTCATAATGATAAGTCTTTGGCAAAAGTTTTGGTGAGATATAAATTAGCTTTAAGTTATTGTAATAATTGATATTATATATTAAAAATATATAAATATAAATAAGTGTATGAAGGTAATACAAATATGATTTTTTCTAACTAAAATTATTTATATATTTAATTCAAGAAATATTTTTTTCTATATTTTTGAAAATTTGTTTAATATTTAGGATTTATTTTTTCAACAAATTTAAAACCCGCACATCGTGCGGGCCCTTATTTAGTATATATATATATATATAAGTTGATTCATAACATCAGATTATTTAGCTAATGTGCTTCGCATATATCATGTTACTAACAGCCTATTTTACCATGCACACAAATCCACACAAACACTTTCAATCAACAAACAATTCTTGAGTCTATACTCAGCAACTATTGAAGAGTACATAAGGAAAGAGGATATTGTGGTCCGCAAATACCACCCTCACCTTAGCCAAACAGATCCACGGTTTAGAAATAGCAACAATCTTCAATCTGCAACGGTTGAGATTAACCGATCAATGATTATTTCCAAATAATAATCCATGACTTTAATCCAAACCAACTTCTAAGTCTTGATAAACTGATTTGGTATTCCTCCAATTAAATTAATTAGAATGATTTAATAATTAAACTAAACCAAATCTAACAATTTAATATTAACCACCACAAGCTGTAATCCTACACCAACTCCACAAACAAATTCACGTGACCACGTATTACATGCTTTCAGGTTCGACAATCCTATATAACACTAATCGCACACACCACAAACCAATTCCTTCGTTCACGATAATTAAGTCTCGGTTCAGGGAATTAAACTACACTTAGGACCTCTTGGTTTAGGCTGGTTTAATTGTCGGTTCAATAATCAACAAAACAACACAACGCAAACACGCACGAGACTAAGTTTCGCCGTTTACCTCTCTCTGCAACTTTTCTCGGCGGATCTCCTCGACGGCTTTACGTGACGGTTTAGTCACACGGTGGCTACTTCCTCATCCCCATGGCTCAGCAACATACATCACAAGCAAGCAACAAATCAAGGATTTGTTCTACAACAGTCAGTAACTTACAGCCCAAGTTATAAAACAAATCTAGGTTTCCTTACCTATAATGGCCTCGAAGATGGGCAACGGCTGCTCCAATGACAGCGGGTGACATCTCCGTTGACACACGGTGGCTGATTGACTAATGGTAGTGATTGACGGTGACCAGCGAGAACCACGGTTCCGTACGGTACGCTTCTCCTCCACCAGACTCATCACCACAACAACGTCACGACCTCCTTAGATTGTTTTACGAACGAATGGCACCAACAACAAGAGACTCAAGTATCTACATGGTCGACTTCTCTTAGGGTTCACAACTCTCCTCTCTTGTAGCCTTGTTAATGAAGACGGCGGTATGTATGCGAGCGCAAAAATCGAATTGAGAAAATATGCGAAATATATTTAAATTAACTAAATCAGAAATAAATTACAACAGCATAATATAAAGCATAAAATAAATTACGGAGGCAAGATATGATATTTTTTCCTTAATTCAATAAATTGGCCGTAAGTGCTTTCGGACAATCACGATTTATGAATCCCAGGATACAACCGATCACAAACTATTACAGTAGCACACCAATAATAGAACTCAAGCGAACAGATCTACGTTATACACTCGAGACTTCTAAACTAAGAACTTAGTTGGACTAAGCAAGGGAGAGGGAGAGAGAGATCTTCAGAGGAAGGAGACTTTGTGTTTTTTGAGTGTGTGAAATAATGAGAGGTTGTGCCTCTATATATAGTGGAAGGAGGGAGATCTCAAGAAAATATTCACTGAATATTCTCGGAGTGCTGCCCAAATTGCTTGGAGTTCACACCAAGCCTTTCCAAAAAATTAAATGGGTCTAAAGCTTTCCAAAAAAATCAAAAGCCCACGTCCCGCGTCCACGTCTAGTCCAGCCCGCGTCTGTGCTCGGCCCGCCATGCGTCCGTGCCCGGCCTGCCCAATTCGGCTCGCGCGTGGGAACCTTCCCTCTTCCTTCTACACACTTTTAAAACTACAAGAGTGTGAAACTATATATATATATGAGTGAAAAATCAATCATATTTCCAATGTGAGATATTTCCCAAACCACCCCAAGTAGCTCACTTCACACTCTTATTTCTCATTCAAATAAACTCCGTTTTGGACGTATGAGTATACCATCTTGCAGTACTCGTTACCAGCTTTCCATTGCAATATCGACCCGAGAATTCCGATCAGCCATTTGGCCGGAATTTGGCCGGAAAGTCGCCGGAAAGTCACTGTCTCAAAACCTGCAATTTTTCAGAAAATTGCAGTTCCAACAATCCCCCACATGAATAGAAATAAGTCTAAACCTATGACGAAAAGACTAACCCTATCTGAGTTGGTGGCATTTTTCAACCTTGAACCGACTCATTGCTATACCTGTCAAGTTTACTCGGCCAGATGGTGAACATGATGTCTTGAACCATCCGGATTTGTATGTAAACTTAGACAGCAGGCATAACACAACTTCGTTTTCTCGTAAAATAAGGTTCTCTATTGTGTTCATTGTGGCCTTGAACATGTCTGGTTAATCATGAGTGAACTTAGAGAGTATAGCCTCATATATTCTCCTAGAAACGGGCCCATTTCACACTCACAAGGTGATTTTAATAGCTGCTTGTATTTAAAGAAATATCCTGCAATTATTTCAAATATTTAACAAAGCATATGCTTAACCTCTAACATACAGGAAGCACTTTACATCATTTTAAGAACTGGGAGAAGAAAAAAGTCTCTTAGTGTTTGTAGCAGATTCATCTTGATTTAGTTGTCCCTTTGAACCTAGGTCATGAGGTCTCCAATCTCAGTAGGTGGGGTTACCATCAAACCTCCTCTTAAGTTGTAGGCTTTAAACTCATTCCTCTTGATGACTTTATAACTTGATCTCGTGTCAAACCTTTTGTAAATGGATCCGCTAGGTTTTCTTTGGTATGGATGTAATCACTCGTAACTACACCAGTTGAGATAAGTTGTCTAAAGTTTTTATGTCTCCGTCTGATGTGACGAGATTTGCCATTGTAATGGGTATTCCTTGCCCTGCCCAAAGCCGATTCGCTATCACATTGTACACGTATTGCAGGCACAGGATTCCCCAACATTGGGATGTCTTCCAAGAAATTACGAAGTGATTCAGCTTCCGACATAGCTATCTCCAAAGCTATGAATTCAGATTCCATAGTTGATTTAGCTGCCAGAGTTTGTTTGGAAGACTTCCAGGACACTGCTGCACCTCCAAGTGTAAAAACGTATCCACTTGTGGATTTTGAGTTTCTTGAGTATGCGATCCAGTTGGCATCACTGTAACCTTCCAAAACTTCGGGTTCTCTACCATAGTGTAAGCCATGATCTTTCGTATAACGTAGATAGTCCAAAACTCTAGTTATAGCCATCCAATGCTTATGTCTTGGATTACTTGTGTAGCGAATAAGTACATTTACAGAGTGCGCTAAGTCCGGTCTTGTACAATTTGTCAAGTACATTAGATTGCCAATTACTCTTGCATACTCCACCTGTTGCACAGGTTCACCAGAATTTTTGGTCAAGTGAATTTGAGGATCCTCTGGAGTTTTTGCAGTCCCATTTGAGTAATGCTTGAATCGATCAAGCACTTTTTCGTCATAGTGGGTTTGAGACAAGATAAGACCCTCATTAGTTCTGATGATTTTTATCCTCAAAATTACATCTGCTAAACCCAAGTCCTTCATGTAAAATTGTCTTTTGAGCATATTTTTCGTTTGAGTTATGATGTCTTTGTTGCTGCCGATGATGAGCATCTCATCTACATATAAAAATAACAAAATGTACCCTGATGGAGTAGTTTTGTAATATATGCATTTGTCACATTCATTAATGCCAAAACCATTAGACATCATCATACTGTCAAACTTCTCATGTCACTGCTTAGGAGCCTGTTTGAGTCCATATAAAGATTTCACAAGTTTACACACTTTGTGTTCTTGTCCTGGAATAACAAATCCCTCAGGTTGTTTCATGTAGATTTCCTCCTCTAAATCTCTATGGAGAAAAGCAGTTTTTACATCCATTTGATGGATTTCAAGATTTCTCAAGGCTGCAATACCTATGAGCATCCTGATCGAAGATAGTCTTGTTACCGGTGAATAGGTATCAAAGAAATCTAAACCTTCATTTTGTCGAAATCCTTGCACTACATCCTTAGCCTTGTACCGCTCAATATCGCCATTGGGGTTTCATTTTATCGTAAAAATCCATTTACACCCCAAAGCCTTAAATCCTTGTGGTAGATCTGCCATCTCATACGTATGATCTTGCATGATATAGTCTATTTCGGTTTTGACATATTCCTTCCAATAAGGTGCATCAGGTGTAGACATAGCTTCTGCGTATGTTCTAGGTAGATTTCCAACTTGAAAGGAATTGTGCACGAACCAAGATGGTTGGATGCGGATTACCTCGTGTTGGCGAGATTTTTGGCCCATGAGAGGCCTAATGACATGATGCTGTTCAAGTTCGTCCATCCAACCGCCGGAGCTGCCCAAATGGTCCTACCTAATGTCATATGCACCAAGGTTCGGCTGGGAAACAACATTGACTTCGCACCACCTTTGGAGGAGTTGTACAACCCGGAGGAAGAGTCCGAAGCTGAGAAGAGAGAGGAGACCAGGAAAAGACAGGGAGATAGCTCGGAGGACTTTCATTTTGAAGAGTATGTTTGCTCTCAAAAGCAACTGGTTGGAGTAAGGGAAGCCCACAAGAGGATCGGATGGCTAAAGAGGATGAACAAGTTTTTGGTGAGAAAGGTGAAGGATCTTACCGGTTCGGTGAAGACAATGGGAGGTTAGCTCAAGGAGCTGCAAGACAAGGCAAGTTGTGCCTCAGCTCCTACCTCGGCACAAGCACCAGCTCGGATGGGGAGAAGCGGACCGCTAGGAGGAACTCCAGGACTGCCACCTACGGAACCTTAGAGAGCATCATCATACGAACCCCAAGCTGAGGAGAACATCACCCGACCTGAAGCATCTCGGAGAAGCCATTCAGACGCCTATCTGACGCCCAACCCGATGGGATACAGGATGAACTACCCGATGCACCCTGCGAGTGGATACACGGGTGATCATTCTGGACCTCTTCCACCATTTCCGTCGTACTACCCGATACCCTACCCGATGAGCTACGCGATCCCACCCTCGATCAACCCCTCGGATGCTGGTCTGAGTAAGTCGTCCGTGCGCATTTCTGAGCTCTCTGGCGAGCAAACACCGGCACCTGCTGAAGCCGGAGACGACCCAAGCTACATGTTGGCGAGTATGGAGGCTGCTGCAACCTCCATCTTCACCAACCCATGAGGTGCCACTTTCATCTGATCCTTGTAAATAACATTGCATTTAGTTTATTTCATTTTGTGTGGTTCTTGGATTCTTTTTCCAACTTTTATTTACACAGAGACTGTGTAATTTAAGTTTGGGGGAGGGTCCTATAATGTATTTAACATTGTATTTTATTTTCTTAATTTTCTTATTTCTAATATTTGCATGCTAGTTTTATTCATTTGAGTCTGCATCTATTTGCATTAAAAAACAAAATAAAATTTTGAAATTTAACAAAAAAAAAAAAAAAGAGTGTTCATGTAGTTGCATTTACATATTAGGATTGAGTCTAGTTTGTTTCATATAGGATTGTTGCATTTGCATCTTAGGGGACAATGATTAGAACTACCTTGTTTAAAATCAAACCTTAGGATTGAAGCTATAGCCCTTAGTCACAGTTCATTGTTGCTAGATCAATCTTTGGAAAAAAAAAAAGTGTTTGCTAAGAACCTTGTGTCTTTTGAATGCTTCCTCCACTTGCTTGAACATTAGAACATCTCTATATTATTGGATTTAATTTCAACTTTAATTGTCTTGCTTATGGAACTTGAATACTTGCTCATGGTAACTCTAAACTCGGGTTAGCACTCCATTTTTACCAATCTTTTCGTTTAACCCGATTCATTTGTCCTACCCACCCATGAACCCAAACTTTTCTTTCAAACCTTGTTGTGAATTGTTGAGTGAGGCCTCTTTCATTGTGCTGTAGGTTGTGAAACCTTGAGAGTATTGAGAACTACAAAGAACTGCCTCTTGATTTAGCTAAGTTAGAATTTGAACTAGCTAATAGATTTGGTTATGAAAGATAGGTGGTTAGAATGTTTATTTGGGGTTGGGTTGTGGAATAAAAAAAAAGAGGAAGAAAAATTCCCTAAGGTTAGAGTCAATTAGCTCTAAGTCTCTAAAAAAAAAAGAGAAAAGCTCTTGCTATAGTCTCCTAGAAAGAAAGAAAAAAAATATATATTCATATTAGGAGTTTATCAAAGAAAGAAAAGAGAAAAAAAGAGAGAGAGCTAGAACTTTAAAGTCTAAAAGTCTAAACCTTAGGGAATATATAAAAAAAAAAGAGTTAAAATCAAGGATGTGGGTAGTTTAATTCTAGGGGGTTTACTAAAAAAAAAAAAAGGGTGAATGAGAAAAGGGTAGATCATCAAGAGTTGAGCTTTGTATGCCCAAATTATTCTCAGTCTTAGATAGTTTTCACAACTATCTAGCATTCCTTCTTTTGAGAGAAAACCACCCAAAGAATTTGTTTGAAACCACCTTACTAAAAAGCCTTACCCTTAAACCGATTGAGCTTGATTCACCTTCCATCTGCAAGAATTCGCCAAACACTTAATTGAAAGTGAAAGAGATGGTCTTTATCTTTAGTTGGAGGTTGAACTAGATCGATGCATGGTAATAAGCATAGAAAAATATTTGTAAGTATGTTGATTGATCTTAGCACCATTTAACTATCTTTAAGGACTATAGCTTGAATCCTTCGCTTAGCATCTTAAAGTTATGAGTCCCACTTTAAAACCACACCCTCTTACTTCCTTGCTAGAGGACCAGCAAGATTTAAGTTTGGAGGTCTGATAACTCTCTAATTTATATGTTTTTAGCATCCTTTTTTGTCCATATTTTGCATTGTTCATACCTCTAACTTAGCATTTTTAGGTCATTAACTGTAGGAATTCACTTTTAGACCATTTAGGGTGTTGCATTTCTGCATTTGCATATTTTGGATGAAAACAGGTGCTAAAGAGCCAAAAATGAGGAAAAACAAGGATAATCCGAGCATGTACCCGAAGGAGCCATCGAGCTGCAAGAACAAGTCCGAATCCCATCACGATCGAGGAGGATCCGAGAGCATGAAGAACAACCCGAAGATCCACCCGAGGAGTAACCCGACGTCACCCTCGTGTACCCCATCGAGTAGACCATCAGGCAGGTCTGGGAAGCTAGGTCAAAAGGGTTTCCATATATAAACCCCCTCCTCTCTTAGCTCGCAAGGGAGCACGCCGCAGACCCTCAAACCAGAGAGCGAGAGCTTCTGTGAGAGAACTGAGTGACTCAAACATTTTTCTTTTCGTTTTGCATTTTATTTTATAGTTTTTATAGTTTTCTTAGATTTCTATCTTGTACTCTTTCTACTCTACTCTATCTTTTAATACAATGCAAGTTTCATTCATTTTCGTTATTTTGTTCCTTGTTATCATGTCCGAGTAGTGTAGTAAAGTTTCTAGGGATGGGATAGATGATTTTGTGTTCTTGATCGGTTAGGATGTCTTAGTTTGATTGTAAATGATTGATAGATTTCCTTCTAGGTTTGTGTTCTTAATGCTGTCAACAGACCGAGAGGTTGAGATTAGATCTAGGGCGTTTCAGCGACCGAGAGGTGTAGATAAGATGCATGAATTAGCCAATGTTAGTGGTTTACTTGACTCTGAGTAAGGGATTAGATGAGTTTGAGTTTTATGACAATAATGAATCGTTCTTAATGCATGCTTGTTCATATTGCTAGTGCGAGAGTATGGAAAGTGATCAAGGTTGATTGTTGCTAGTGCGAGAGTGTGGTGACAAGGTTTTAGAGATTCATTGTCTAGGAAATAATTGCTTGAGGCATGTAAGGCATCTGTACTGGTGTAGAATACTTAGGATTCGATTACCCCATCCTTAGGAGCTTTCGTATTTTATTTCTTTACATTTTCTTTACTTACTCGGCCACTTACCCGATCAGGTACACAATAACCTGCATCGATTAATACCTCGAGCTGTTCATATCTCATTTGCTTATTCGATCACCCCACTCGATCCTGTACTCGACTGCTTGCATCAAGTGCTTAGGTCGCGTGGTTTCTTTGATTATATTCCTTTCTTTTATTTATTTTAGGACTGTTAGAACAAAAACCATATCTGCTTGGCTTGACTTGTATTGTCCTGATCATATCCTTCCTGCTAGCAATAAACAACCATTTGGATTGATAACCCTTTGTACTACAACTGCATCGGGAATTGATACCCTGGGTGAAAACCCTACTATCAATTTGGCGTCGTTGCCATTTGGTTGATTTCATTTTGCTACGTTTAGGATTTCAGCACTTGTTAGATCAAGTTCTTTTTCATATATTTGGTTCGGATACTGACTTGTTTGCTTTCGCATCGTTTGTTTTGAATCTCTGGTACAACCCGAGCATCCACCCGACCCGTCACTCGATCACCTGGATCGAGTTGATCCTCGTGTACACACTCGCACACCTACCTATGCATGCAAACACGATCTAGAGGTAGTCAGAACCTGAGTCCTTTCATCGACAACATCGACAGACCTAGGCTCCTCAGACAACAACAAGTTCAACCAGAACCAGCAATCTTTGAGGAGACGATGAATAATCAGAACGGTCCACCAGCTCCTCAGGCAAGGACCAATATCGGAGCAGGAGATGCTCCAACTACTCACACTCAAAGGAATGGCATTGTGCCACCAGCTGTGCAGAACAACAATTTTGAGATCAAGAGTAGTCTCATCCAGATGATACAGAGTAATAAGTTTCATGGATTGCCAATGGACGACCCATTAGATCATCTGGATGAATTTGATAGGCTCTGTAGCCTCACTAAGATCAATGGAGTCAGCGAAGATGGATTCAAGCTCAGGCTTTTCCCATTCTCTTTGGGAGACAAAGCACACATCTGGGAGAAATCGCTCCCTAAGGAGTTCATCACCACTTGAGAAGCGTGCAAGAAGGCATTCCTAGCCAAATTCTTCTCCAACTCCAGAACCGCAAGGCTGAGAAATGACATTTCCGGCTTTGTTCAGAAGAACAATGAAACGTTTAGTGAAGCTTGGGAGCGTGTCAAGGGATACACTACCCGATGTCCACATCACGGCTTCAGCAATGCTTCATTGCTGAGAACACTTTACAGAGGAGTGGTCCCCAAGATACGGATGTTGCTGGACACCGCAAGCCATGGCAACTTCCTCAACACAGATGTCGATGAAGGTTGGGACCTAGTGGAGAACTTGGCTTAGTCTGATGGCAACTACAATGAGGAATATGATCGCTATATGCGATCTACAAGAGAGGAAGATGCCAAGTACAAGAGGGACATGAAAGCCCTCAATGACAAGCTCGACAAGTTCCTCAACCAGCAGAAGCATGTTCATGCCCTATCAGAGGAAGAGCAGTTTCTACAACAAGATGGGGAGACTATACAGATAGAGGATATTAACTACATCAACAACCAAGGAGGTTACAACAAAGGGTACAACAACTACAAGCCAAATCCAATTGTGCTTTACCAAAACCCGATACACAGCCAAATACCGCCATCAAGTTCGTCATCGCTGGATTTACTCTCCCTAATGCATACAGCCCTATCCACTCAGAAGACAGAAACGATTCACATTAATACAGGATTCAACAATGTCGTCTGTTAGCCAATTTCCAACAATTGCACAACAAGTTTGATGCCTTAGGATCTTGAATTCAGGTGATTACGGATAACTCGGCTTCCACCTCAACAAGTCACACAGAGTCTGCAAACGCGATCGCCTTACGGAGTGGCCGACAATTACCCCCGAGAAGTACCACTGGACATCACTGAGGTCAGCAATGATATAGATGGAGAGGATCTCGGTGAACCGATCGTTTCTGCTGAACCACCAAGCCACTCCCCAGCACAACCCGATGCTAAACCCGATCCATCACCCGACCACACCACTCGGATAGGTGATCAGGTTGACGGTCAGGTAACTCCGCCTCCTGCAGACAAACCAGGAAGAGAAAAGCAAAAAGAAAGGAGATTCATTCCCCCACCTTACAAGCCACCTCTGTCGTTCCCTAGACGATTTTGCAAGGAACTCTTGGAGTAGTACAAAGCATTGTTCGAGAAACAGATGTAGGAACTCGAACTTCGCATGTCCCTTATGGATGCTTTCACCTTGATACCACCTTACCAGAAATTCCTGAAAGATGCAGTCATGGAGCGAATCAAGCAAGTTCAAGGGATGGTTATACTCAATCATGAGTGCAGTGCCATAATTCAGAGAACTGTCGCACTAAGAAACTGAGCGACCCATGATCGTTTACTTTACCTTGCTCGATCAGACCATTGAAGTTTGGAAGATGTCTTTGCGATTTGGGGGCGTTAGTCAGCTTGATGCCACTTACTGTAGCTAAACGTCTCGGATTCGAGAATTTCAAGACTACCGACATCCAACTGGTTCTGGCTGATCAAACTACGAGGTTGCCAAGCGGAATTTTGGAAGACTTGCCGGTCAAAGTAGGGTCAATAGACATACCAACCGACTTCGTGGTTTTGGAAATGGATGTGGAGCCAAGGGATCCGCTTATCTTAGGACGACCATTCTTAGCAATCGCAGGAGCAATGATTGATGTAAGGAACAGGAAGATCGATCTGAAGCTCGGGGAAGACCTCACTATGCAGTTTGACATTCGGGAAACTATGAAAAAACCTACGATAGCTGGGCAAACCTTATGTATAGTGGGATTAGAAAAACTGCGCGAGGAGGCATTTGAGGAGATTGCGATAGGGGATTGTTTACAAACGGCATTGACAAATGATGTTAAGGAGGGGTTCGTGCATCAAGAAATGGAGCTCTACAAGGAATTGCTTGATACTTCTCTAGATGTCATCGAACCAGAGCTAAGTGATGACATGAAAGAAGCTGAAAAAGAGGGAGTGATACTCGACAATAGAAGTTGGGACGAGTCAGTGGTCAACTCCTACGTCATGTCCTACAGCTGCTCGACACCAACCAACCCGGACACTAACCCGATCACCCCATCGAGTAGATTGATCGAGCACAACCTCGAGCAACAACTCCAAACCGCTGACGATTGGTCCGAATCTAAGGCGCTTAAAGTGGAACTAAAACCTCTTCCATCCGGGCTAAGGTACGCTTTCTTAGCCCCTAATTCCACTTATCCAGTGATCGTAAATTCTAGCCTACCTGGAAAGGAATTGGATTTGCTTTGCACCCGATTAAGAAACTATAGGAGAGCAATAGGCTATACTTTAGATGATATCAAGGGTATATCCCATGATCTTTGCACCCACCAGATAAACCTTGAGGATGAATCGTACTCTAGTGTGGAACCTCAGCGTCGGCTAAACCCGAACCTAAAAGAGGCGGTGAAAAAGAAAATTCTGAAGCTGCTCGATGCTGGAGTTATCTACCCTATATCAGATAGCACTTGGGTATCCCTGGTGCACTGCGTTCCGAAGAAAGGAGGAATCACCGTCGTCAAAAATGAGAAGGATGAGGTGATTCCAACAAGGACGATAACTGGTCATAGAATGTGTATCGACTATAGGAAGCTCAACACAGCCTCTAGGAAGGATCATTTCCCCTGCCTTTCATCGACCAAATGCTGGAACGACTCGCTAACCCCCCGTACTACTGCTTCCTAGACGGGTATAGTGGATTTTTCCAAATCCCAATTCCCCCTGTTGACCAGGAGAAAACTACCTTCACCTGCCCTTACGGTACTTTTGCCTACAGGAGGATGCCTTTCAGTTTGTGCAACGCCCCCACGAATTTCCAAAGGTGCATGACATCTATCTTCTCGGATTTAATAGAAGAAACGGTAGAGGTTTTTATGGATGACTTTTCAGTATATGGAGCTTCTTTCACATCCTGTCTGTCAAACCTCTGCAAGGTGCTGAAAAGGTGTGAAGAAACCAATCTAGTGTTAAACTGGGAAAAGTGCCACTTTATGGTCCAGGAGGGAATAGTTTTGGGGCACAAGATCTCAGAAAAGGGGATAGAGGTCGACAAATCAGTGATGGTTCAGCTGCAACCTCCCAAATCAGTGAGAGATGTCATAAGTTTTTTAGGACACGCAGGATTCTACAAGCGATTCATTAAAGACTTCTCTAAAATCGCACGACCGTTAACACGGCTACTTTGCAAGGAAGCAGAGTTTATTGTTGACAAGGACTATTTAGATGCCTTCAACAAGATAAAGGAGGCTTTGGTGAGCGCACAAATAGTTCAAGCTCCTAACAGGGACCATCCCTTTGAGATTATGTGTGACGCGTCAGACTACGCTGTGGGAGCGGTACTAGGTCAGAGAATAGATAAAAAGCTCCATGTGATCTACTACGCCAGCAGAACCATGGACGATGCCCAGACGAGGTATGCGACAACTGAAAAGAAACTCTTTGTTGTGGTTTTCGCGTTTGAAAAGTTCAGAAGCTACTTAGTCGGTTCAAAGGTAATTGTCTACACGGATCATGTCGCCCTACGGTACATCTACTCAAAAAAGGACACCAAACCTAGGCTCCTCAGATGGATCCTTCTTCTGCAAGAATTCGACATAGAAATCCTGGATAAAAAAAGGAATTGAAAACGGGGTAGCAGACCATCTGTCCAAAATGAGAATCGAAGATCCACTCACAATAGACGACTCAATGCCCGAAGAAAGACTGATGCACATCACCTTCTTGGAGGAAATGAGCCACACGATCGGACACACGATAGCTTACTCGATCCCCGAGTCAGCAAGGTCGATCGAGTTCATGGCAATTGAGTCGGCTAAGCTCCCATGGTACTCAGACTTCATGAACTACTTGGTGTGCGGGGAAATTCCTAAGGACTACAACTCTCAAAGAAAGAAGAAATTCTTCAGGGATGTCAACAACTACTACTGGGATGAACCTTATCTCTAAAAGAAAGGGACGGAAGTCCTGTTCAGACGATGTATAGGAGAGGAGGAAGTCCAAGGAGCACTAGAGCATTGTCATGGGTCCGCCTATGGAGGACATTTTGCCACCTTCAAAACAGTCCAAAAGATACTCTGAGCTGGTCTTTGGTGGCCAACAATGTTCAAGGACGCACAGCTCTTCATAGCAAAATGTGATTCGTGCCAGAAAATGGGTAACATAGGTCGACGAAATGAAATGCCTCAGCAGCCGATCTTAGAAGTCAAAATTTTTGATGTCTGGGGAATAGACTTCATGAGACCCTTCAACCCACCCTCGAATGGAAACATGTACATCCTAGTGGCAGTCGATTATGTCTCGAAATGGATAGAAGCAATCGCCATCCCGACGAACAATCACAAGGTCGTAATGAAGATGTTCAAAAGCATCATTTTCCCGAGATTTGGAATCCCAAGAGTAGTAATCAGTGATGGAGGAACCCACTTCATTAACAGGGTTTTCGATGGATTGTTGAAAAAGCACGGAGTCAAGCATAAAGTCGCGACAGCTTATCACCCGCAAACCAGCGGACAAGTGGAAGTAAGCAACAAACAGATCAAAGCGATACTAGCCAGAATCGTGGGAATCACAAAAAATATTGGGCATTCAAGCTAGATGATGCGCTATGGGCCTATAGGACCGCCTATAAAACTCTGATTGGGCGGACACCTTTCCAGCTCCTATACGGAAAAAACTGTCACCTTCCGGTCGAGGTTGAATACAAAGTAATGTGGGCGACCAAGCTACTGAATTTGGACATAAGGACTGCCCAAGAAAAGAGAGTAATGGATCTCCATGAACTCGAGGAGATACGGCTGGAGGCTTATGATAATTTGAGGATCTACAAGGAAAGAACCAAGACTTTTCATGACAAGAAGATTCGACACAAGGATTTAAAAGCTGGAGACAAAGTCCTTTTATTCAACTCGAAGCTTCGGATATTCCCTGGGAAGCTCAAGGCTAGATGGTCAAGACCTTTCGAAATTAAGGAAGTTCTTCCCTATGGAGCAGTCACTCTACTAGGTAAAAGTAAGAATGAATTCATTGTGAATGGGCAAAGAGTAAAGAAATACATGGCAAATGAGAGCACATAGGTGAAATCATCTCTGCGCCTCGACGATCCTGCGCCAGTCTAAGACGAATTGAAAGTCAAGCTTAGGGACTATAAACAAGCTCACTTGGGAGGAAATCCCAAAGGCAGGTCTGTAAATATGATTTATATTTTTTTCATTTTGTGTTTTCCGTCGCACTACCCGATTCCTTACCCGATGAGCTACGCGATCCCACCCTCGATCAACCCCTCGGATGCTGGTCCGAGTAAGTCGTCCGTGCGCATTTCTGAGCTCCCTGACGAGGAAACACCGGCACCTGCTGAAACCGGAGACGACCCAGGCTACACGTTGGCGAGTATGGAGGCTGCTGCAACCTCCTTCTTCACCAACCCATGAGGTACCACTTTCATCCGATCCTTGTAAATAACATTGCATTTAGTTTATTTCATTTTGTGTGGTTCTTGGATTCTTTTTCCAACTTTTATTTACACAAAGACTGTGTAATTTAAGTTTGGGGGAGAGTCCTAGAATGTATTTAACATTGTGTTTTATTTTCTTAATTTTCATATTTCTAATCTTTGCATGCTAGTTTTATTCATTTGAGTGTGCATCTATTTGCATTAAAAAACAAAAAAAAAATTGAAATTAAAAAAAAAAAAAAAAAAGAGTGTTCATGTAGTTGCATTTACATATTAGGATCGAGTCTAGTTTGTTTCATATAGGATTGTTGCATTTGTATCTTAGGGGACAATGATTAAAACTACCTTGTTTAAAATCAAACCTTAGGATTGAAGCTATAGCCCTTAGTCACAGTTCATTGTTGCTAGATCAATCTTTGGAAAAAAATGAAAAATCTTTGCTAAGAACCTTGTGTCTTTTGAATGCTTCCTCCACTTGCTTGAACATTAGAACATCTCTATATTATTGGATTTAATTTGAACTTTAATTGTCTTGCTTATGGAACTTGAATACTTGCTCATGGTAACTCTAAACTAGGGTTAGCACTCCATTTTTACCAATCTTTTCGTTTAACCCGATTCATTTGTCCTACCCATGAACCCAAACTTTTCTTTCAAACCTTGTTGTGAATTGTTGAGTGATGCCTCTTTCATTTGTCCTACCCAAGAACTGCCTCCTTATTTAGCTAAGTTAGAATTTGAACTAGCTAATAGATTCGGTTTTGAAAGATAGGTGGTTAGAATGTTTATTTGGGGTTGGATTGTGGAATAAAAAAAAAAGGAAGAAAAAGTCCCTAAAGTTAGAGTCAATTAGCTCTAAGTCTCTTAAAAAAAAGAGAAAAGCTCTTGCTATAGTCTCCTAGAAAGAAAAAAAAAATATATATTCATATTAGGAGTTTAGCAAAGAAAGAATAGAGAAAAAAAGAGAGAGAGCTAGAAGTTTAAAGTCTAAAAGTCTAAACCTTAGAGAATATATAAAAAAAAAATATAGTTAAAATCAAGGATGTGGGTAGTTTAATTCTAGGGGGTTTAATAAAAAAAAAGAGGTGAATGAGAAAAGGGTAGATCATCAAGAGTTAAGCTTTGTATGCCCAAATTGTTCTTAGTCTTAGATAGTTTTCACAACTATCTATCATTCCTTCTTTTGAGAGAAAACCACCCAAATAATTTGTTTGAAACCACCTTACTAAAAAGCCTTACCCTTAAACCGATTGAACTTGATTCACCTTCCATCTGCAAGAATTCGCCAAACACTTAATTGAATGTGAAAGAGATGCTCTTTATCTTTAGTTAGAGGTTGAACTAGATCGATGCATGGTAATAAGCATAGAAAAATATTTGTAAGTATGTTGATTGATCTTAGCACCATTAAACTATCTTTAATGACTATAGCTTGAATCTTTCGCTTAGCATCTTAAGGTTATGAGTCCCCACTTTAAAACCGCACCCTCTTACTTCCTTGCTAGAGGACTAGCAAGATTTAAGTTTGGGGGTCTGATAACTCTCTAATTTATATGTTTTTAGCATCCTTTTTTGTCCATATTTTGCATTGTTCATACCTCTAACTTAGCATTTATAGGTCATTAACTGTAGGAATTCACTTTTAGACCATTTAGGGTGTTACATTTCTGCATTAGCATATTTTGGATGAAACAGGTGCTAAAGAGCCAAAAATGGGGAAAAACAAGGACAATCCGAGNAGAATATATAAAAAAAAAATATAGTTAAAATCAAGGATGTGGGTAGTTTAATTCTAGGGGGTTTAATAAAANTCCGAAGGAGCCATCGATCTGCAAGAACAAGTCCGAACCGCAACACGATCGAGGAGGATCCGAGAACATGAAGAACAACCCGAAGATCCACCCGAGGAGTAACCCGACGTCACCCTTGTGTACCCCATCGACTAGACCATCGGGCAGGTCTGGGAAGCTAGGTCAAAAGGGTACACGATAACCTGCATCGAGTAATGCCTCGAGCTGTTCATATCTCATTTGCTTACTCGATCACCCCACTCGATCTTGTACTCGACTGCTTGCATCGAGTGCTTAGGTCGTGTGGTTTCTTTGTTTATCTTCCTTTCTTTTATTTATTTTAGGACAGTTAGAACAAAAACCCTATCTGCTTGGTTTGACTTGTATTGTCCTGATTATATCCTTCTTGCTAGCAGTAAACAACCATTTGGATTGATAACCCTTTGTACTACAACTGCATAGGGAATTGATACCCTGGGTGAAAACCCTACTATCACATCATCAGAAAATCATCACCAAACGATTTAATTTTGCGAGCTCGTTTGCTCCGTCTAGGTTCAAGTTCTGTTTCTACAGTAGTATTACTCAGAGTATTGCCAGATTCAGTCCGTTTTTGAGTTTTCCTACAAGGAAAAATGTCTTCAAAAAATGTAGCAATTCTTGACTCCATATCTGTATTCACATGGATATCTGGAATATCTGATTTATGAACCAGAAATCGATATGCACTACTGTTATGTGCATATCCGATGAAGATATAGTCTACGGTCTTAGGCCCAATTGTGACCTTTTTAGGAGGTGGTACAGCCACTTTTGCTAGGCACCCCCACACTTTGAGGTATTTGTACGAAGGTATTGTACCTTTCCACATCTTATATGGTGACTTGCCAGTCACCTTATGCGGTATCCTGTTGAGGATGTAATTTGTGGTAAGCAAAGTTTCCCCCCACATGTTCTGGGCTAACCCAAATTCCTGCAACAATGCATTCATCATCTCTTTATGAGTTCGATTCTTTCGTTCTGCTACACTGTTAGATTCTGGCGAGTGAGGAGCAGTTGTCTGATGTATAAAGCCTTTTTCTCTGCAAAATGCATTGAACGGCTCATTATATTCTCCTCCTCTATCACTTCGAACTACTTTTATAGTTTTCTGAAGCTGATTTTCTACCTCGAGGGTGAACTCCTTAAATTTTTCTAGTGCTTCATCTTTGCTATGCAAGAGATATACATAGCAATATCTTGTGCAATCATCAATGAAGGTAACAAAGTATTTTTTACCTCCTATAGTTTGCACATACTTTAAATCATATAAGTCTGTGTGAATTGAACCTAGAGGTTCGGTTGTTCTTTCAACACGTGGTGAGGGAGTTTTAGTGAGTTTGGCCTGTACGCACACTTCACATTTTTCTTGGTTAGTTTTGAATTTTGGAATCAAATTCAAGTTTTGCATTTTTTTGCATTGTTTTGTAATTGACATGTCCTAAACGTATATGCCAAGTAGTAAACGACTCAACCAAGTAAGCAATAGGGTTTCCTTTCATTTCAGCAACAGCAGCAGAAGCTACAATTATTGGATGGACTGTCGTTACAGACATCTTGATCAGTCCACCCTTAACAAAACCCTTTCCCAAATACATCCCATTTTTCTTAAGAACTAATTTATCAGCCTCAAAATGAATGGAAAAACCATACTTGCTTTGCACTGTTCCAGAGATGAGATTCTTCCGCATGTGTGGTACGTGCTTCACGTTCTGCAATGTGAGCTCACGATCAGAAGTTAGCTTCAGAACCACTTTGCCTTTACCTTCAATCTTGGACACCGCCGTGTTGCCCATAAAAAGCTAATCATTTAACTTGTTCTTCTCGTAGGTGGTGAACATGGTCCTATCAGTACATATATGTCTGGTAGCACCAGTGTCATAGAACCACTCCACTGGATTCCAGATATCAACCAAGTTACATTCCGTAACCACCGCAACCATGTCTTCTTCAGTTAGGTTTGCTTGCAACTTGAGATCTTTGGCTTTGCTTTTGCACACTTCAGCCTTGTGTCCAATCTTACCAAAATGATGACACTTGCCTTTAAACTTCCTCTCAAGGTTGCTCTTCTTGAAGTTTGGTCCAGATGACACCTTCAACGATTTATGAGGAATAGAGATCCCTCTACCCTTGCTTTTCAGCTTGACCTTATGCTCAGCTACATGAACATCATGCCCCTGGTTTTGAGCTTCCGAATGAGCTCAACGATTGTTGTCCTCAATTCTCAACCGACGGATGAGATCATCAAGAGACATTGCCTTACGCTTGAAGTTAATGTAATGCTTGAAATTCGACCGGACTGGTGGTAGCTTCTCGATCAAGCAATTCGTTTTGAAGACATTGCAGATCGACATCCCTTCCAAATTGATCTCCTGAAAGATGCGTTGACGAGCCTCCACTTGTTCCATAATTGGTTTGGAATCCACCATCTTGAAGTTCAGGAACTTCGTAGTTGAGAATTTCTGCATCCCAGACTCATCAGTCTTGTACTTGGTCTCCAAAGCTAGCCACAATGCTTTTGAAGTCTTGTACATATTGTAGAGATCATACAGATCATTGACCAAACGGTTCAGAATCTGAATTTTGCAACAATAGTCTCCTTGAGCCCAGCTATCCATACTTCCAACCACATACACATCTGTGTCACCTTGTGGAAGCGTTGGTGGATCCTCTGTGAGGTACCTTTCCATGTTCATGCTGGCCAAGTAGTAGCACATCTTCTTTTGCCACGTTTTGAACCCAGCTTTGCCATCGAACTTATCTGGCATCATTCCTTGGGAAGGCGAAGGTGGTATCCCTATGTGGGTTGATCCATTACCGAACAGATTTCGGCGCACGTTTTCCATACACGAATCGGTAAGCTTCGTGTTTTCAAGTTATTTAGCAAGGCGTAAAGCCAACTCTGCAGGAGTTTCAACAGGGGTGGCAGGAACCCTATCACCGTCAACGTTGTTTGTGTTGTCTCCAGACATTTTTCTGTTTCACAATAAACAGATCTGATTAGTAAATTAATCAAACAATTCAAGTAATTAAATTACACTGAATTAGCTTTGCAAACTTGCTTAACAAGCGTTCACATAAACTTGTTTCACAAACCCACTCAATTAAGAGTGTTCGTGGAAACCAGAGAGAGTAGAGAAGAAAAAATTAAAGTAAAAGCGTTCTTCAAAAACTTTCCGCGTAAGCACCAAAAGATGAAAGCAGAAACAGTTTTTCAGAAGATTTTGAAATCGTTTTTAAAATAAAAATTCAAAAAATTCTCAATCCGTTTAAAGCGATAAGCAGAAAGCGGATTTATTGAATTAAGACTGTTAGGAGCGCAAAAATCGAATTGAGAAAAGATGCGAATTATATTTAAATTAACGAAATCAGAAACGAATTACAACAACATAATATAAAGCATAAAATAAATCACAGAGGCAAGATATGATATCTCTTTCCTTAATTCAATAAATCGGCCGTTAGTGCTTTCGGATAATCACGATTTATGAATCCCAGGATACAACTGATCACGAACTATTACAGTAGCACACCAGTAATAGAACTCAAGCGAACAGATCTAAGTTATACTCTCGAGACTACTAAACTAAGAACTTACTTGGACTAAGCAAGCGAGAGGGAGAGAGAGATCTTCAGAGGAAGGAGACTTTGTGTTTTTTGAGTGTGTGAAATAATGAGAGGTTGTGCCTCTATATATAGTGGTAGGAAGGAGGTCTCAAGAAAATATTCACTGAATATTCTCGGAGTGCTGCCCAAGTTTCTCCAAAAAATTAAATGGGTCTAAAGCTTTCCAAAAAACTCAAAAGCCCACGGCCCGCGTCCACGTCCAGCCCAGCCCGCGTCCGTGCTCGACCCGCCCTACGTTCGTGCCTGGCCTGCCCAATTCGGCTCGCGCGTGGGAACCTTCCCTCTTCCTTCTACACACTTTTGAAACTACAAGAGTATGAAACTATATATATATGAGTGAAAAATAAATCATATTTCCGATGTGGGATATTTCCCAAACCATCCCAAGTAGCTCACTTCACACTCTTATTTCTCATTCAAATCAACTCCGTTTTGGACGTATGAATAAACCATCTTGTAGTATTTGTACCAACTTTCCATTGCAATATCGATTCGACAATTCCGATCAGCCATTTGGCCGGAATTTGGTCGGAAAGTGGCCGGAAAGTCACTGTCTCAAAACCTGTAATTTTCCAGAAAATTGCAGTTCCAACAATGCGTACATACATTATACGCAAGCACACACACCAAACATAAACCCTTGTCGTTTTGCAAGTTGTTGGACCCTAATGGGCTGCGACTTAATAACAAAATTGGGGTATTACACATTGATTCGAAGAAATAAACAGCTTTGTTTGTATTTCTAGGGTCAAAATGTGTGACAATCCAATTCATTTGACTAATTGTACGAGTTCGGGAAGAATTTAGAGTATTTAGACAACACTTATACCCATTTTGTCCTAAAACATGCTTTTGAGTGTTTAGACAATACTTAAACCTGTTTTATCCAAAAACAGGCTTAAACCTAGAAAACATTGTTTTGAAGTAGTAAACAGTTTCGTTACTGTTTCGGGCTGAGAATGTTTGACAATCCAATGCATTTGACAAATTTTAAGAGTTTGGGTTGAATTTGGAGTGTTTAGACAACACTTAAACTGTTTTATCCCAAAACAGGCTTAAACCAAGAAAACATGCTAAAACCGAGAAAAAATTGATTCGAAGCATTAAACAGCTTTGTTACTATTTTAAGGATCAAGATATGTAACAATCCAATGCTTTTAACTAATTATAAGTGTTTAGGTTGAATTTGGAGTATTTAGACGATACTTAAACCTTTTTATCCCAAAACATGATCAAACCGAGAAAACAGGTTAAAACCGAAAAAACATTAATTCGAAGCAGCAAACAGCTTTGTTCTGTTTCTAGGGTCAGAATGTGTGACTATCCAATGTATTTGACTAATTGTAATAGTTTGGGATGAATTTGGAGTGTTTAGACAACACTTGTACCCAATTTGTCCTGAAACTGGCTAAAACCAAGAAACATTGATTTGAAGCAGTAAACAGTATTGTTACTGCTTCTGGGTGAGAATGTGTGACAATCCAATGCATTTGACTAATTTTAAGAGTTTGGGATTAATTTGGAGTGTTTAGACAACACTTAAACCTGTTTTATCTCAAAACAGGTTTAAACCGAGAAAACAGGCTAAAACCAAGAGAATATTGATTCGAAGTGGTAAACAGTTTTGTTATTGTTTCTAGGGTTAGAATGTGTGATAATAAATTGTATTTGACTAATTGTCAAAGTTTCGGATGAATGTGGAGTGTTTAGACAACACTTAAACTTGTTTTATCCCAAAACAGGGTAAAACCGAGAAAACAGGCTAATACCAAGAAAACATGCTAATACCAAGAAAACATTAATTTGAATCAGTAAACAGCTTTATTTGTGTTTATAGGGTCAAACTGTGTGACAATCCAATGCATTTGACTAATTGTAAGAGTTCATGATGAATTTGGAGTGTTTAGACAACACATATACCCATTTTGTCACGAAACTGTCTAAAACCGAGAGAACATTGATTTGAAGCAGTAAACAGCTTTGTAACTGTTTCTAGTGTCAGAATGTGTGACAGTCCAATGGATTTGACTAATTGTGAGAGTTTGGGATGAATTTGGAGTGTTTAGGCAGCACTTATGATATGATCGTGGCCAGCAAGGAGACAGAAGCTGCAGAGAAACCGGAGATCGTGGGAAGGATCACTCGTTCAAGAGATAAGGAGATGGTCAAGGAAGCTCATGCCCTCATAGCTGACGGGTCATTCAATCTACCGAGGATCCAAGTCTTCAACATATCCACCCTGAAGACTTCACCCGGTAATGATAACTAGATAACTTAGGTGTGAAGTTTGTACTCTTTTTCCCATAGCTGAGTTTTGTCCCAATGGGTTTTCTCGGTATGGTTTTTAATGAGGCAAATGGATCACTACGTCGAGTTATCTAGAAGTCATTACCAATGGGGAATAATGTACAAGTCACCATGACTTCTGTACTAATACAAGTGACTTCTGTACTACTACAGATCACCTAGACGCTTCGTTGTTTTTTTTATTCCTTTACACGCCTTGTTGTTTTATTTTGAACTTCCTGTTGTTTGGAGTGTCGAGCCTTAGGGTTGATTATAAAACCCAAAAGCGACGCCTCCTTGTTTGGTAGCGAAGAAGTTTTATGTAACAAGTATTGTTGAATCTTTCTTCTCTCAATCTGAACTCGTGAATGCGTTCATGATTCCGAGTTTCTAAACACTTTGTGATTAAGAAAATCTTCACTTTATTTTCGAATCCATATAACCATCTAACACTTTTCACCATCGATTCATTGCTTTTCTCTCTCGAACATCACCTACCGTCACTCGCAATCCACTTGTGCATCATCACCATCAATTCACGTCGCCACTTAACTGTCATCAGCCTCCATCAGAGTTTCATCCTAGGAAGTTCGTATTATGTGGTATCAGAGCCAACTCTGTGCCAAAGGCTGAGCGATTCTAAACCCTAATCTCGTTTTGTGTTGTTTTGATTTTGTTCATTTGTTTAATTCTTTGTTGCGTTAGTCTCTGCTGTTTTAGCTTTTGTTGTGAGTCTTGTTTAGTTTTAGGATTTGTTTTTTTGTTGTTCGTTTGTGTCTAGATTACGAGTCTTAGAGTTTATTTTGTTCTTTCACTCAAGGAACGTTTTACTTCGAGTTCTCTTCTTTATTTTGCAGGTACAATGGAGCTTTCTCCAGAAGCTATGGAAGCTTTGAACCAAGCCATGGCTAAGCAAATAACAGAAGCAAACAAGACAATGTCTACTCAGTTCCAGCAACAGATGGAGCAGCTCAGTAACAAGTTTGAGAAGCAGATCAAAGATATAACTCAAGCAACTAGCGCTTCAGATCAGAGTTCTTCAGAACCGCCGAGTCCTAATGAGGCTCTCCGCTTAGCTAAAGGAAAGGCACACGTGGGAGCTTCTTCCAAACATACACGGATAAGAACATCTAAGTCACCTACTGGGGGAAAAGAGACTTGTTTCAACCAGAGAAGAAACACTAAAGCACATAAAGAGAGCATCGAAAAACTGGTAGAGATCCTACACGCCCACGACGAGCTGAACAAGTAGCTGGGCATCGAATATACTTGGATACAGATAGAGAGTATTCAGAAGAAGAGGAAGCCTCAAATCATAGCCAAGAGACAATGAGGAGAAACAGAAACAGCAGCTGAATCATCTCAAGATTCAGTATTCTTCGTTCCATGGTACCAATGATCCAGAGACATAACTAGACTGGGAAAGGAAGATGGAGTCGAACTTTCAAGTTCAAGGTACGTATGAGTTGAACAAGGTGAAGATAGCCATATCTAAATTCAATGGCTATGCTTCGTTGTGGTGGGAGCAGTTGGGACTCACTAGACATCGACAGAGAGAGCCTGCTATCACTACATGGGAACAGTTAGTCACGCAGATGAGAAAGAAGTTTGTGCCTACACACTACCAGAGAGAGATTCTTAACAAGCTGAGGCGTCTCACTCAAGGCACTAAGTCTGTAAGAGACTACTATCAGGAGCTGGAAACGCTTATGATCAGGGCTGATCTGAGAGAAAGTGAAGACATGGTTATGTCTAGGTTTCTTGGAGGTTTGAACAGAGAGATTCAAGACAAGATAGAGCTGCAGAACTATGAAGATGTGCAAGAAATGGTACATAAGGCAGAGCTAATTGAATCACAGATCAAGAGAAAGGGAGTGAGGTCAACGTTTATGCCTAACATTCCCAAGCCAAGAGAGTTCAGTAAACCCGCCTTCACCAAGGACAGCAAACCCGCGACAGCCACAGTCAAAGAGGAAGTTAAGATCGATTTCAAGCCCAAGAGTAGCACCTCTACAAGTCATATCAGGTGTTTCAAATGCCAAGGGATGGGGCATTATTCCAGAGACTGTCCTAACAAGAAGATGTTTCTTCTTCAAGAAGGAGGAGAGATTGTGCCTGTAGACAGTTCAGAGAGTGAACCAGAGTCTAATTTAGGTGAAGAAGGTGAACCAGCAGTCATGGGAGATATGTTAGTAGCACGCAGAGCCTTAAGTGTTCAGACTCATCCAGATGATCGAGGGCAGCGTGAGAATCTCTTCCACACCCGGTGTATGGTTCAAGACAAGGTCTGCACCTTGATCGTTGATGGTGGTAGCTGTACTAATGCTGCTAGTGAAGAGATGGTACAGAAGCTTAATCTCAAGACCACTTCACATCCAAGACCTTATCAGCTACAGTGGTTGAATAACAAAGGAGCTTTAACAGTTTCGCAGCAAGTGGTAGTGAAACTCACAATTGGGAAGTATGAAGATGAGCTGCTTTGTGATGTGATTCCGATGAAGTCCAGTCATATTCTTTTGGGAAGACCATGGCAGTTTGACAGAAGAGTGTTTCATGATGGCTACACCAACAGGCAGTCATTTGAGTTCAAAGGACGCAAGGTCACTCTTCTACCACTTACACCAAGCGAGATCTACAAGGATCAGCTTCACATGAACCGCAAGGATACAGAGAAAGTGTCTCACAGCCTGTACATCAATCACAGCGAGTTCAATAAGCTATTTGACCCAGAGATGACCACATTCATGTTTGTCTACAAAGAGACACTCGCTAGTACCAAGCCAGCAGAAGAGCTTCCACGCGAGATGATAGAGATTATAGAGGAGTACAAGGATGTATTTCCAGAAGAGATACCTCCAGGCTTGCCTCCAATACGTGGGATAGAGCATCAGATCGATTTGGTACCAGGTTCAGCTCTACCGAACAGACCAGCTTACAGAACCAATCCTGTAGAGACTAAAGAGCTGCAGAAACAAGTAGAAGAGTTGATGAACAAGGGACACATCAGAGAGAGCCTCAGTCCATGCGCAGTACCAGTCTTGCTCGTACCAAAGAAAGATGGTTCATGGAGGATGTGTGTTGACTGCAGAGCTATTAACAATATCACAGTGAAGTACAGACATCCGATCCCGAGATTAGATGACATGCTGGACGAGCTATGTGGGTCAACAGTCTTCTCAAAGATCGATTTGAAGAGTGGGTATCATCAGATCAGAATGAAGGAAGGAGATGAATGGAAAACAGCTTTCAAGACCAAGCAAGGGCTCTACGAATGGCTAGTCATGCCGTTTGGTCTCACCAATGCTCCTAGCACCTTCATGCGTTTAATGAATCATGCTCTCAGACCTTTCATTGGTGTCTTCGTGGTTGTGTACTTCGACGACATCCTCATCTACAACAAAGGTCTAGAAGAACACTTAGAACACATCCGCCAAGTTCTAAATGTTCTTCGTTCTCAATCCCTCTTTGCTAATTTTTCTAAATGTTCGTTCTGTACTACTGAGGTTGTCTTTCTAGGCTTTGTTGTCAGTGCAGAAGGAGTTAGAGTGGACGGTGAGAAGGTCAAGGCTATTAGGGAGTGTCCAACACCCAAAAACGTGGCAGAAGTCAGGAGCTTTCATGGACTAGCAGGATTCTACAGGCGATTTATCCAAGACTTCAGTACTATTGCAGCGCCACTTACAGAAGTTATCAAGAAGGATGTAGGATTCAGATGGGAGGAAGCACAAGAGAAGGCGTTTTCAGCCTTAAAAGAGAAGCTTATCACTGCCCCTATTCTCTTACTTCCTGATTTTATGAAAACTTTTGAGATTGAATGTGATGCCTCCGGAGTGGGTATAGGTGCTGTTTTGATGCAGGATAGGAAGCCAGTAGCTTACTTCAGTGAGAAGCTAGGAGGATCGACGCTAAACTATCCTACATATGACAAGGAGCTGTACGCCTTGGTTCGGGCTCTTCAAACGTGGCAGCATTACCTGTGGCCAAAGGAGTTCGTTATTCATACTGATCATGAGTCCTTGAAGCATCTCAAAGGACAACAGAAGCTCAACAAGAGACATGCCAGATGGATGGAGTTCATAGAGACTTTTCCCTACACGGTTAAATACAAGAAAGGTAAGGATAATGTAGTCGCAGATGCATTATCCAGGAGGTACACTCTCGTTTCTACCTTGTCTTCTAAGCTTGAAGGTTTTGATAAAATAGTAGAACTTTATGAGACTAACATCGATTTTGCTGAGAGCTATGGCAAATGCCATAAGTTTGCTTTTGANTGCCACGTACAGAAGTTATCAAGAAGGATGTAGGATTCAGATGGGAGGAAGCACAAGAGAAGGCGTTTTCAGCCTTAAAAGAGAAGCTTATCACTGCCCCTATTCTCTTACTTCCTGATTTTAGGAAAACTTTTGAGATTGAATGTGATGCCTCCGGAGTGGGTATAGGTGCTGTTTTGTTGCAGGATAGGAAGCCAGTAGCTTACTTCAGTGAGAAGCTAGGAGGATCGACGCTAAACTATCCTACATATGACAAGGAGTTGTACGCCTTGGTTCGGGCTCTTCAAACGTGGCAGCATTACCTGTGGCCAAAGGAGTTCGTTATTCCTACTGATCATGAGTCCTTGAAGCATCTCAAAGGACAACAGAAGCTCAACAAGAGACATGCCAGATGGATGGAGTTCATAGAGACTTTTCCCTACACAGTTAAATACAAGAAAGGTAAGGATAATGTAGTCACAGATGCATTATCCAGGAGGTACACTCTCGTTTCTACCTTGTCTTCTAAGCTTGACGGTTTTGATAAAATAGTAGAACTTTATGAGACTAACATCGATTTTGCTGAGAGCTATGGCAAATGCCATAAGTTTGCTTTTGAAAACTCTTATAGGCAGGATGGATATCTATTTTAGAAGGATCGATTGTGCATACCAAGAGGATCCATAAGGGAACTGTTAATTAGAGAAGCTCACGGAGGTGGACTAGCTGGACATTTCGGAGTGTCAANACCTATTCTCTTACTTCCTGATTTTAGGAAAACTTTTGAGATTGAATGTGATGCCTCCGGAGTGGGTATAGGTGCTGTTTTGTTGCAGGATAGGAAGCCAGTAGCTTACTTCAGTGAGAAGCTAGGAGGATCGACGCTAAACTATCCTACATATGACAAGGAGTTGTACGCCTTGGTTCGGGCTCTTCAAACGTGGCAGCATTACCTGTGGCCAAAGGAGTTCGTTATTCCTACTGATCATGAGTCCTTGAAGCATCTCAAAGGACAACAGAAGCTCAACAAGAGACATGCCAGATGGATGGAGTTCATAGAGACTTTTCCCTACACAGTTAAATACAAGAAAGGTAAGGATAATGTAGTCACAGATGCATTATCCAGGAGGTACACTCTCGTTTCTACCTTGTCTTCTAAGCTTGACGGTTTTGATAAAATAGTAGAACTTTATGAGACTAACATCGATTTTGCTGAGAGCTATGGCAAATGCCATAAGTTTGCTTTTGAAAACTCTTATAGGCAGGATGGATATCTATTTTAGAAGGATCGATTGTGCATACCAAGAGGATCCATAAGGGAACTGTTAATTAGAGAAGCTCACGGAGGTGGACTAGCTGGACATTTCGGAGTGTCAAAGACTCTACTTGGACTACAAGAACACTTCTATTGGCCTCAAATGAATAAAGACGTTGAGAAAGTCTGTTCTATGTGCCATATCTGCAAAATGGCCAGGGGTAAAGTACAGCCCAACGGCTTGTACACTCCCCTCTCTATCCCTTCTCAACCTTGGACTCATATTTCTATGGATTTTGTTCTTGGCTTCCCTCGAACCAGAAATGGTAGAGATTCAATTTTCGTTGTGGTTGACAGGTTTAGCAAAATAGCTCACTTCATTGCCAGTCACAAGATGGATGATGCTGGAATACCTCAAGTAATCGTTTCAGACCGAGATACTAAGTTTCTAGGACACTTCTGGAGAACGCTATGGGCTAAACTCGGAACCAAGCTATCATTCTCAACCACATGTCATCCGCAAACAGATGGGCAAACCGAAGTGGTGAACAGGACGCTATCTACACTCCTTAGGACCTTAGTGAAAAGCAATCTCAAGTCATGGGAAGAGTGTTTACCACACGTAGAGTTCGCATATAATAACGCTAAGCATTCTGCTACTCTATTCTCTCCTTTTGAAATTGTTTATGGTTTTAATCCACAATCACCTCTAGACTTGATTCCTTTACCTTTAAGTGTGAAGTGTAGCTTTGATGGCAAAGAAAAGGCTGAACAGGTCAGGAGGATACATGCTAAAGCTAAGGAGAACATAGAGAAAAGAACCAAGCAGTACGAGAAACATGCGAACAAGGGCAGAAAGGAGATCGTTTTCGAAGAAGGAGACTTGGTGTGGATTCATCTACGCAAGGATAGGTTCCCAGAAGAGAGGAAAAGCAAGCTTCTACCACGAGCTGATGGTCCATTTGAAGTCATCAAGAAGATCAACGACAACGCCTACCAGATTGATCTTCAAGGTAAGTATAATATATCTTCAACATTCAATGTTTCTGACTTGCTTCCTTATTATGCAGATCCCGATTTGAGGACAAATCCTTTTGAAGAGGGGGAGGATGATATGATCGTGGCCAGCAAGGAGACAGAAGCTGCAGAGAAACCGGAGATCGTGGGAAGGATCACTCGTTCAAGAGCTAAGGAGATGGCCAAGGAAGCTCATGCACTCATAGCTGACGGGTCATTCAATCTACCGAGGATCCAAGTCTTCAACATATCCACCCTGAAGACTTCACCCGGTAATGATAACTAGATAACTTAGGTGTGAAGTTTGTACTCTTTTTCCCATAGCTGAGTTTTGTCCCAATGGGTTTTCTCGGTATGGTTTTTAATGAGGCAAATGGATCACTACGTCGAGTTATCTAGAAGTCATTACCAATGGGGAATAATGTACAAGTCACCATGACTTCTGTACTAATACAAGTGACTTCTGTACTACTACAGATCACCTAGACGCTTCGTTGTTTTCTTATTTCCTTTACACGCCTTGTTGTTTTATTTTGAACTTCCTGTTGTTTGGAGTGTCGAGCCTTAGGGTTGATTATAAAACCCAAAAGCGACGCCTCCTTGTTTGGTAGCGAAGAAGTTTTATGTAACAAGTATTGTTGAATCTTTCTTCTCTCAATCCGAACTCGTGAATGTGTTCATGATTCCGAGTTTCTAAACACTTTGTGATTAAGAAACTCTTCACTTTATTTTCGAATCCATATAACCATCTAACACTTCTCACCATCGAATCATTGCTTTTCTCTCTCGAACATCACCTGCCGTCACTCGCAATCCACTTGTGCGTCATCACCATCAATTCACGTCGCGACTTACCTGTCATCAGCCTCCATCAGAGTTTCATCCTAGGAAGTTCGTATTAACTTATTCCCATTTTGTCCCAAAACAGGCTAAAACCTAGAAACATTGATTTGAAGAAGTAAACAACTTTGTTACAGTTTCTCAGTGAGAATGTGTCACAATCTAATGCATTTGACTAATTGTAAGAGTTTGGGATGAATTTGGAGTGTTTAGACAACACTTAAACTTGTTTTATCCCAAAACAGGCTAAAACCGAGAAAACAGGCTAAAACCAAGAAAACATTAATTTGAAGCAGTAAACAGCTTTGTTAGTGTTTATAGGGTCAGAATGTGTGACAATCCAATACATTTGACTAATTTTAAGAGTTTGGGATGAATTTGGAGTGTTTAGACAACACTTAAACCTGTTTTGTCCCAAAACAGCCTAAAACCAAACAAACATTGATTTGAAGCAGTAAACACCTTTGTTACTGTTTCTGGGTGAAAATGTGTGACAATCCAATGCATTTGACTAATTGTAAGAGTTCAGGATGGATTTGGGGTGCTGAGACAACACTTAAACCTGTTTTATCCCAAAACAGGCTTAAACCGAGAAAACAGGCTAAAACCGAGCGAAGATTGATTCGAAACATTAAACAGCTTTTTTACTGTATCTAGGGTCAGAATGTGTGACAATCCAATGCATTTGACTGATTGTAAGAGTTTGGGATGAATTTGGAGTGTTTAGACAACACTTATACCCATTTTGTCCCGAAAGAGGTTAAAACCGAGAAAACATTGATTCAAAGCAGTAAACAGCTTTGTTTCGGTTTCTAGAGTCAGAATGTGTGACAATTCAATGCATTTGACTAATTGTAAGAGTTTGGTATGAATTTTGATTTTTTAGACAGAGTTGAAACCAATGTTCCTTTACATAGCCATCCATGGTTGCTCTCCTAAACCATGGTTTCTTCACTTGGATGACAGTAACTGCAGCATCGAGAAGACCATTTCAGACAAAAAAAATTTATTAGGGTATTGCTATTTTACTTTGCTATCATTGGTTTTGAATATGAATACCTTATGCTTCCATCCTATGCTGCTTTTTAGACTCCTCGGGTTTGTATTTTTTGATTGTCTTCCTTGTCTCTACTATGATACTTCTGATATATTTTTATTTTCAGGAAAAATGGGTGAAGACTGCCTTTCAGAATGACACCAAATTCGGGAAATAAGTAAACAACTCTTTCCATTCTTAAACTTTAAAATGATTCTTCTGATGGTTTATACTCTTCGACTGCAGTTAATTCTATAGAACTTTAACATTCTTCGAATATAACATAACTTATACTATACATTGTATTTGTATCGCTAGCTTTTCAATTAGTTTTGGCATTTCTAATTTTGTTGTCCTGATTTGTATCATATCAATGCCCTCAGGTCCCTATGACAAGTGAAGTCACCATAAGATATGGAAAGCTGAGAAGAATAAACTTGTTGTCTCAGTTTTCTTTCATCATTCTTTTCTGTGTTATAAGACTTGCTTCTAAGTACTTATATATCTTCCATTTGTAAGTGGTTTTTAACTATGTCTGAAAGTTCAAAACTCTTTCTTTTTTGAATGTATGATACTACACAAAGGTTTAACATTAATTGTAATTGTGTACTTTCATTTTGCTATTTGATTTTTAACATATTTTCACATAAATTTCTAGATATTTTTCACATAATTTATATTTGGATGAATTTATATAAAATCTTTCAATACATTCTACAGATAATTTTGTAGCTAATAGAAGCCAATTTGTTACAAACATTTGTTGTTTTCGTAACTAGTTCTTACGAAATATGCGAAGCAACCTCTTAATAATAGGTCACAACCATAATGTGACAAATTGTAACAAATTTATGACAAGTAATCCTGAAATCTTTTGTAATCAGTTACAGAGAAGTATAGCAACTAGAAGCAATTGGCCACAGATTTTTTTTATGACAATTTGTAGCAAATTTGCGACAGATTTATGACTAGCAAATGAGTCTTTGGTTTGGTTAGTTTGTTCATTGGCACGTACATGCACAAGTCGCATTATGAACCCCCCAATCACAATTATATGATAGCCTCATATACAGTTTCATAACTCATCAACAAAGTTGAGTCTACCTTATTTTACAGCCGTTGATCATCCACCAATATTTTATATATGTTGTACGATTGCTCATTACAAATAAACTGAAAAGAACTGCTTCATAATGTCACTTAGTCACATATCAAATAAGTTGCTTAATTTGAGAGCAATTTTACAAATAAACTACCTTTAATTAAAGGTACAACCATAAGAAACAAACTAATAGGGCCATATATGATCTTAATACTGGTAGTGTTGCGAATGATTTAACAAATTCAATGAGATAAAACTCCACAGCCCTCCACAAGACTAATGATCCGTGGCTCTACAGAGCCAAGCTTATATATAAAACATGTAAGGAAATCTTTAAGGAAGTGCAATACTCGTGTTGGTGGTAAGAAACAACATACCTCTTCTTCTTTCTAATTCGCCTTGTCAGCTTCTTTCTTGTTCTCTTTGCTGTAGTCTTCCATCTCATTGTACCAGAGATCCGCAAACTCGCAATCCTTCCAAGCATCAAACCAAGGCCCTCCTCGAGTATAATGCACCGCCTTAGGCTGCGTAGTTGGATCTTTCTCAACAACCCTATTGTGACCCTCAAGGAAGTTCCACACAAACGGGATAGAGCCAATCTCTTCATCCTCAAGCCACTGGAACCTATGGAGGAAAGCACCAGTCTGAGTGTTGACAGTCTCAGGGTTCAAGGTCTTGTTCTTAGGATGACCACAGTTGTAAAGCACCATAGAAGACCAGTTCTTCCTCGGGTACACGGTCTGAACCGCACCATCCATCTTAGTAGTCTCTTTAGGAGCGTAATCATGTTGAACACACATGATGGCGTATTTATCATCGATCAAATCAGTAAGTTGCTTGATATCAGCAAGGTAGAGGAAATCGCAATCGACGAACATAGCCCAACCATCGTAATCGGACAAATGAGGAGTCAAGAAACGAGAGAAAGAGAACTCAGTGCTCTCCAACTGACCTCTTTCCCTCCAATACAAACCTTTCTTTCGAAGATCTGATTGAACAATCGGAATGATCTCTACAGGGATTGAAGATCTCTTGGTGATTGAATGACGGCAGACTTGGTAAGCAAGATCTTCGCGTGGATCGTAACCAACAAAGATCCTGAAAGGTTTTTTCACAGTGAAGCCATTGTTGCAGGTCTCAGATTTCACATCGCCGTTGGTAATTGTCATCGTTGTACACTCGGATCTGTCTCGTTGCAAACAACAAAAAAAAGTTAAGAGATCTCTATCATTCACATTACTACTAAGCTTTTTGTTTGTTTTATATTAAAAAAAAAATTCACAGAATCGTAATGAATGAAGCAGTAGCCATGGATTCAAGTAAAATCTACGACGAATTTCCCAGGAAAATTGAGAAAAATCGTATAAAAGTGCAGCAGATCAAGTGAAATCGAGTAGTAAGAAACAAAAACTGAAGCATCTTCCGAGAGCGATTAATTCCAAGAAATTGAGAAAGTTAGAGATCTCTCTATCATTCTTATTTACGCAAAGCAAATTTTTGAGAAACGTGATGAAGCAAGATCATATCAAAATGCGAATCAAGTAGTTAGAGACGGAGAGATTGAGGCATGAAATTCCAGAAGAGAGCGTACCTTGATGGAGATGATGAGGAAACCAAAAAAAAAAAAAAAAATAAAAGCACCGACAGAATTGCAGATTTGTTTTGTGGACTTGAAATGTTGAAAAAGAAGAGAAAGATTTTTAGATTAAGAGCGAGAAAGGAGGAGAGGAGAGTGATTTAATTATGGTGGTTTGGTCTCTCTTAATTTTAGAAATTAACTATTTCTTAAATAAAGAGAGGCTCGAGTTGACTCGCGTGTTGACTCATCGTCGGCGTGAGTTTTATGCGTTGCCTCTTTCCTTTCCCATGGGCTCAGGCCTCGCCTACACACTCTCTTTCTTTCTGTAAATTATGCATCATAAACGGATTGTTAACTTGTTGTGAGTTATTTGCTCAATCAGAAATCTATAAAGTTGCCTTTTCTGTCTTCTCCTTTTTTTCATCTCATCGATTCTTATTTTTAAGTTTAATGAATTAATTCACATCATCAAAGAACATAAAATGAATTAATTCACTTATTTATGTAATATTTTTTTATTATTAAAAACAATCATTTTAAATAATTTAAACTAAAATATCAACCAAAAAATGAGAAAAAATACAAAATAAAAAAAAATCAATGTAAAATACGAATAGAGATTACATAGACAAAGATATATAAAAGAAGAGAAAATATTAATGAAGTGCTCAAAAATTAAAATAATATATATATATATATAAATATATAAGAAATGTAGAAGGTTACTTGACATAAAATATATTAAAAAAACTTATTCTTAACATCACACACACCAAAAAAATAGTCAAAAATACTAAGATGGAATTTGAAAAACTATTTGTAATAAAAACAATTATGACAATAGTTGTAGATTGTAGAATTTTAATTATAATTTAATAAAAATTCTCTTTTTGGATAAATACACATATTTAAAAGTTAGAGTAATCTTATGAGTTTGTAGATTTAGGAGAATCAAAATAAAAGAAAAAACACTATATAGACCATAGTGGACTATACATATTTTAAAATAAAAAAATTATATATGTGAACATAATTTTTCTTTTGTCAAACAGTTAAGATGAAATGTAATATGTTATAATATGATATTTATAGATAAAAACGAGTGCAATTATGATTTTTAGAATATAACACTGTTAAAGAAACTTTGGGACAAAGAGTAGGTATATTCTCTAAGCAAGTTTACGTCTACGTTAGTAAATAATGATCACTCAACTGATAAAAAAAAGTATTGGTAGATGAAAAATAGTTATTACATGTGTTCATAGTCAATATATTATAAGTGACATAATAGAAAGTGAAAAGAGAGTATATGCAAGAGACTACGAATATATACAAGAAAATAAAAAAAGATTTAATTCTTAAAAAATATTAAAAGAAATAGATAAGTTATATATCACTTATTAAAATAAATTTGACATCTATATAGATTTATATTTTCATACTGAATAATTATAATTATATTCAACATTTTGTATTAATATTTTAAAAGTATAGTCCCGCGTAACGCGCGGGTTATAGAAACGATTACCATTTCTCTTCATCTTCCTCCACATCAGCATCCACCTAATCAATACTATATATTTTTTTCATTAAAGATTACCATTTTAAATATTCATCCATTACATATTTGTTACTTATAATTAATAATATTCAAAAATAAATAAAAAAGAATTAAGTAAAATTAATAAAATCTTAAAATAGTAAAAACAATGATGTGACTTTTTAATAATTAATAAAATAATAACTATATAAAAATGAAGTAAATAACATAAATAAAATTTTTCATAGCACTAAAACTGTTTATGAAAGTTTGTATATTTGTATTTAATGTGGAATATCGATATGTTTAAATTATCTTTATAATTAGGCCAACGATCGACATTCGGCATTAAAACTTTTGAAAATATGTATTCATGGAATATGAATATGGAATAGGTCAGAAGATTGACGACTCTTCCAGTGAGGTTCTTAAGTCATTTTTTGTTACCATGTGATTTATTGTTGATTTTCCAAGAAAATATTATTGCGATACTAAACAATATATGTTATACATAGATTAGTTGAATAAGTATAATGTTTATATAGATGTACCTTTTAAACTTCAAATGATTATATATATATATATATACAAATATATATATAATGATTTTTATTGATAAAAAATTTAAACTAAAATCTCGCGCAAAAATAGATATAACAATAAAAATATTATTTTCAACAATATATATGTTGTATATCACTTAATAACAGTTTATATAGATTTATAAACAAAAGATTGAATGATTATATTTGAACTAAAATTTATATCTATAGAAAATATTTTAGATCAAAAATCCCTCGCGTGCCAGGGGACAAATTCCAGTGGATCATATAAAGATGATAATTTGTAGTTTTGCTTTTCATGTGGTGAAAACATGGCAAATCTAGTTGAAGTTTCTGCACAATCTTCATTTGGGGTGATTTTTCTCTACATATCACAACTGTTAATAAATAATTTTTATTTCTTATTTTATTTATATATTTATATAAATATGCATCAATTATTCAATAAAAGTTTTATTGGAGTCATCAGTTGAAAGGGTATGCAATAAACAACAAAAAGAAAAAAGTTTTTTGGAAGGGTATATATCTTGACAAATCGTTAGACAGAAGTGTTCGAATCGAGTTTTTGAAACATTTTCATTTGGATTTTACATGGACTAATTATAAATATCGGTTCGACCATTTCAAAAGACAATATAATATTTACAAACGATAGATTTTAATGAATTTGGAGAACTCGACATGTCAGCAAATTGCTGAAATGAACTACAATAAAAATAAGTTATATTAAAAAATTTCATTTAATGATCTGAAATTTTTTGTTAGTCTCTTTTTCTATTTTGTTTGTTATTTAATATATTTTTTAATCATTGTATTTATTTTGTAGAATGTCCGAGAAGTATCCAATCTGCTTAATCATCATCAAATATCCTTTATTTGATCGTTTATGACAACCTTGTGCTGGACCAATTCATTACCTTGTGAGCCATCAAGTCCTGTTCAACAAGTAGTGGAATCTGATGAAGAAGTGGCATAATAACATGATATCAATTCTCTATTCAGTTGTAGTACAAAGAGTTATCAATCCAAATGATTGTTATGTTAGCAGATAAGATATAATCAGAACTATGCAAGTCAAGCCAAACAATCAATGGGGTTGATCTAACAATCCTAAAATGATTAAAAGAAAAGAAATAAACAAGAACCACACGACCTAAGCACTCGATTCAAGCATTCGAGTACAGGATCGGGTGGGATGATCGAATAAGCAAGATGAGTATGAACAGCTCGAAGGTATACTCGAAGCAGGTGATCGTGTACATGTTCGGGTAAGGGATCGAGTTATGAATAAAATGTAAACAGACTAAATACAAAAGCTCCTAAGGATGGGGTAATCGATTGCTAAGTGTTCCTGACCAATATGGATGTCCTACATGCCTCAAGCAAATATTCCCTAGACAATGAATCTCTAAAATCTTGTTAAAACACTCTCGTGATAGAAACAATCAACCTTAATCACTTCCCTACCCAATTCTAGTTGGAGAAACATGACCAAGCAGGTAATACAAACCGATTCATTATTGTTAATAAACCTCTTACTCATCTAATCTCTTAGGCTAAGTGAGTAAATCTCTAGCATTGATTGATTCAAGCATTTCATCTACACCTCTCAGTGGTAAAATGCCTTAGATCTAATCCCAACATCTCGGTCTGTTGATAGCATTAAGAACACCCTAACCGATCAAGAACACAAAATTGTCTATCCCATCCCTAGAAACTTTGTTTCACTACTCAGATCTGATTGGAGAAAACACAAAAGCATAGATGAGCGAAAATTGCATTGTATTAAAATATAAAGTAGAAGAGAAGAGTACAGAGTAGAAATCTAAAAGAATAGCAAAAAGAGGGGGGAGTTTATATATGTAAACCCATTAACCCTAGCTTCCCAGTCCTGCCCGAGGATCTGCTCGATGGGGTGCACTAGGATGAGCTCGGGTTGCACTTCGGGTAAGCTCTCGGATTGTTCTTCCTGTTCTTAGATCCTCCTCGATCAGGTTGGTGTTCGGACTGTTCTTCCTGCTCCATAGCTCCTTCGGGCACATGCTCGGATTTGACGTTGTTTCTCTCCATTTTCGGCTCTTAAGCACCTGTTTTCATCCAAAATATGCAAATGCAAGAATGCAACACCCTAAATGGCCTAAATATGGATTCCTATAGTAAATGACCTAAAAATGCTAAGATTAGGGTAAAAATAATGCAAAATATAGATAAAAAAGGATGCTTAAAACATGTAAATTAGAGAATTATCATGGCACCAGTTGAACCGGTTACTAAATCAACATCACGTGGGAAAGGTAAATCTATAGATTATAGCAAAAAGAGTAATCTAGATAAGTGGGATCTTCTCACCACCGTCATTGAAAATCAAGGAAAATTCTTGAAACGTGGTCGAGATTTATTTGAAACTTTAAATCAATTTAGTAATGTGATATGTACGCAAGAATTGGTCAAGAGAATTAAGTTAGACCATGATAACGAGCTGTATTGGGTTACAATTGACTATCTTGCATCATATGAAAGTGGTCATTACATCTTCCTGTCGTTACCAAATTATGATTTATGTTTTTTTTTTCTTTTTCTTTGGATAGGAAGTAACTATTTGGTAATACCAAAATTTTCTTAAAGTAATTGCATTGTTGATTGAATGTTATAAAACTCTTTTCGATGATTGTGTATTAAACAACCTGACCTATTTTTTCTCTTTGTATTAGTTTAAGCTAAGAAATATCTTAGGATAGCACTACATTAGGTTTTTCTTCCAAAGTTAGCACAAATGCATAAGTATTCCAAATCTAGCATTTGTGAATATGAAGTATTTTAATTAAATAACAAAATTTATTATTTAAAAGAACTAAAATCAAACTCATGATCTCTTTTAACTTTTTCCGGTAAAGATTTTGATGAATCTTCCAATCTGAGGTCTTCATTTCCGATCTCAGATCTTTCAATTAATTGCTTAACCGATCGACATAAGCTTCAGTCAAGTGATTTAGTTAGAGATTCATCTAGTCCATAACCAATCATATTCAGATTTGTAGCTCTGTTTGGTGTTGGTGATTTTAAGCAGCGACGAAGTAGAGAGACAGGACGGTTTGGTGCTGCTAGCTTAGTCTTCTACTCCAATGGGGAGATCAAGATCTTGAGGAACTTCGTCTCATTTAGTTGACGTTGAGAAGTCACTTCCCAACGGAGATCTCAACATCAAAAGCTTCTTCGGCGGGTTTCCACATGGATTCGACAAGTATTCTATGGAAAGATGAGTGCATGTACGAAGTCGATTGGAAATGAGGAAAAGCTTCAAGGAAAGACAAATTCTCGTGGCCTAGTGGAACTACGTACGAAGGTGAATTCAAATCTGGGAGAATGGAAGGATTTAGGACTTTTACTAGAGCTGATGGAGATACTTATAGAGGAACTTGGGTTGCTAATAAGAATCATGGTCATGGGCAAAAGCGTTACTCAAATGGAGATTTCTACGAAGGCACTTGGAGAAGGAATCTGCAAAATGGTAAAGGTCGACACATTTAGGGAAATAGTAACCAGTATACTGGAGAATGGTGTAACAGTGTGATTTTTAGGAATAGATTCAGAGCTGCGGGAGAATGGGATTCCTAAAGGAAGTGGTGTGTTTACTTGGAGTGATGGGACTTCTTGTGTTGGTGCTTGGTTTAGAGTAATATCATGAGCAGTTTTTTTTAATGGTGTTGACAAAACTTTTGAAATCTCTCTGATCAAGATAACTTGTAGTGGTTTTAGAGAAACGAGTGATTGTGAAGAACAATTGTCATAACGAACGTCCTTTAATGATAACTTATTGTGGTTTTAGTTTCAAGCACTGTAATTTTTTTGATGAATCACATGTCCAAATTGTGGCTGCGTGTTGTACAAAGTTAGCAAATATCAATACCAAAGCTATTATATACCAAGTGTTAGATATAATGTCATTGAGAACAAAGCAATTGGTAAAGAGTAAGAAAGTTTCTCGTTGTCGTCGATTTTAATGTCTTTGGCTTCTTCGGCTTGTACTTTCTCGGTTGTGAAGTGGGCTAATAGTGTTGACGAGGCAGTGTTCAGTAGGAAGGGTCTTTGGGTTCTAGTGATCATCACAATTATTTCGATTTCTAAATATTTAGAAAAACCTTCCTAAATTTTAAGTATGTCTTCTTAAACATTATGAAATCCTTCCTCAATCTAAAGAAATGAGTTCTTGAATGTTTTAATTTATGTTTTGTCTTAATGTATCATAGATAAATCTATTTAATGAGTTATATTGAATTTATTATGTAAACATCGTGATATCTTATCTATATATAAGAGTAATAATTTGATATTGTGTCATGAAAGTTATCATGAAATTTAATGTGTCATTCTTAAATATTATTAAATTCTTTCTAAATTTAAATAAATGTGTGTTTTAAATATATTTTTGGTGTTTTGCCTCAATATGTGAAAGATTAGTCCATTACTGAATGGCAATGATGTCATTTTTATGCTCCAGGCTTTTTATGAAGGTTATCGTTAAGTTCATCATGAAATTCAAACTTTATAAAAGTTATCCTAAACTTCAAGAATATTTTTCTGAATTTTCAAGGATTGTTGGATGCTAGGTGTTGATTTTTCAAGTGACAAGAACATGAGAAGGGATTATGCGAGCTATCAACAAAAATTTGAATTGACCAAGGAAACATCTATGAATATGAAAATAAATTTGAATTCATAAAACAAGAAAACATTCAAGATCTTTGGGGGATGTTTATGCTTTGTATTTTCTTTTTTTTTGATGAAAAAATCTTCATGAAATTTGAGAACTTCTTCCTAAATTTCTTGGAATCCTTCATGAATGTTTCATTCCGACCATTATTACATGTTTACTAGTGAAAACGTAGCTACCTACCAATCTCATTAAGCACCAATTTCTTGTAGATGTCAACTGAAACCTTCAATCTTGTATCTACTGAGCACCGTACGCCCTTAGTTCGAGGTGATGGTCTCGGTGCGCAACGAGAACGTTGTGATCTGTTAGCTGGATGAATTGTAACACCCTGGTTTGCAGAGAGACTTAAAAAGAATGAATTGGTTAAAAGAATTGATTTTTGGCTACCTATGTCTGTGACTTGCGGAGAGGTTAAAAGAATTGATTTTTGGCTACCTATGTCTTCAAAGTGCAATTATCTTTTCGGTTAAGGGTCCTGTGAGAACCCCACAGTTAAGCGTGCTTATGCTGGAGTAGTCTCAGGATGGATAACCTTCCAGAAAGTAACTGTCGGAACTGTGCAAATGAGGACGAAACACAGGGAAAGATCATGTGGTGATTTGTAGGGCCAGTAACAAATCTTTAAAACCTCCTGGACGTAGCAAACTAGTCATCGGATTTAGATGGGCTCACGGGTCTAGTGAGAGAACGTGAGATCCATTAAAAAAGATGGGCCCATGGACTAGAATTGGACATGGGACCTACTAAAAGATGGCGATCGAAGAATTACACTAAGTGAGGTGGACCCATGGACCAGTGAACATGAGATCCAATAAGCAAGGTGATGGTCAGGGAATTACACTTTGTTTCTTTTTTTTTTTTTCTAAATCCCACGTTTTAGTAAACTATAGAGGAAAAGACTAATGGAGAGAAGATTCAAAAGAACAAGATTAAATAGAAAAATTTAAGGAATAGAGCAAAACAAACGAGTTTCATGAATAGAACTTTGATGTTTGATGTCTATCAAATTCTTGCACCGGAACATTGAACTACGTTTTTCTTTAAAATTATTATTTCAACTATTCATTAACCGGATTAAAAATTAAAATCGAAACCAAAATAACTATCGAGCTGGTGTCAGTTCGGGTTATATATGTTATACAAATTAATTTACTTACAAACATACCATGCGCAAATATGTTGATTAAATCCTAGAATATAGACCCCGCACAACTAATATTACTCTAATCTTCCAAATATGTCTATGTTATTCTACAAAAGTAAACACATTTAAAAGTTAAATTGTTACTATTTTAAACAACTATAATTATTAAAATTTTCTAAAATATTTCTATATTATTCAATAAAAATGAAAACTAAAACTTTAAAAATATATATTATCTCACAAAAAAATAACATACTTTAAATTATAAATCATAAACGACCATAATCCCATGATCATAACTCATACCCCAATCTTAAATTGTTTCAAAATCCGGTAAGAAAAATGGTTATATGATTAATGTGCTCGACACTTTTTGGGGTTGAGGGTTTAGGGGTATACATTTTTTTCTAAAAGTTAAAAGTCATCATACATATACTCATTAGTCCTCTCACTCGGCCTCTGAGTCCATCCATATCCGATGGTCGGTTTGCTACATCCGAGAGGTTTTAAAGATTTGTTCACCGTCCCTACAAATCACCACATGATCTTTCCCTGTGTTTTTTCTTCACTCCCACAGTTCCGACAGTCAGTTCCCGGAAAGTCCCCCATCCTGAGACTACTCCAGCATAAGCACGCTTATTTGTGGAGTTCTCTCAGGACTCTTGACCGAAAAGATAAGTGCACTTTGGTGATATAGGTGGCTAAATCAATTCTTTTAAACCTCTCAGCAATTTATGAAACCGAGGTGTCACAACAATATAACTTTATATTCAGTAAAGATCAATAAACATTGTTTCATGATATTACAAAGTCTAACTTTTTTATCCTAGCATTTCTTGCCAGACCATCAGCTATAACATTTAGTGAACGTGGGATCTTTACAAAAGTTATAGTTTTATCTGAAAGGGAAATGTTCTCAATGTCCTTCAAGTGGGTTGCTAATAAAGACTTATCTCTTTGCTAAGTTTATGCCCGCCATTGGAGAGATGAGATACTTGTTTATATAAGGTTTTCGCATCCCCACAAAACATGACATTATTATAACCCAACCTGCTGAGATGAAGAACAACCAATTTTCAAGCTTCAGCCTCTACTTCGAGAGGTGTACTCATAGGATTGATGGACGCCATGCCTCTGAGAATAAATTATGCGTTTCTGTTATATAAGACCCAACCAATCCCTGCAATCATTTGGAGAACTCCATGACCCATCAACAAAGCAACAGTAATCGTTGGCTTTCTGTATAATGGAACTGGTGGATGTAGTTGCTGCCAAAGATTGATGCTTCTTATGTCCCAGAGATTGCTGCTTCGGTGGAACTTCTTTGCTAGCTACAGAGCTTTCTTTCCGTTGCTGAAAATCAAATACAGCCTTGTTTATAGTATCAAGAATGGACCACATTTTATTGTTGAAAATCAGATCATTTCACATCTTCCAGATACGCCAACCAATGGAAGGGAATAAGCTTACATCCTTTCTTTGGTTTTTGTTTAAATTCAGCAATAGATCTATGTTCTCATCAACACAGTTGGAGGATAAAGATATACATGTACCCTGATATTGCGTTGTAAGGTCCCAAATCTCCTTGCTTATCCTACAGTGGAAAAGAAGATGATTAATATTTTTTGGTGTTTCACCACATCTCTGACATGTATCATCTATCAACATTTTCCTCTTCTTCAAGTTATCTACAGTTGGCAACTGTAACATCCGTAAACCGGAAACTGCAACTTTGGTCCGAGTGTCGATCGACACCATGGGTGTGTCGATCGACACCATCTTTTTTGGTTTCGACCGATTTGATTTAATTGTGGTTTGGTTCGGTTTGGTTCAATTTGAAATCCCTAAATCGTCATATTAAGGGTGGGTCGACGAAAAGGGTTAGGAAAGTTCTCTTTTGTCGCCGCTTAAGCGTTTGAGAGTTCTTGAGTTTTGTGAGTGTTCTTGAGTTTTGGAGAGATTGTGGTGGTTTCTGGGGAGATATATTGCTGGGATTGCATCAGAAGATTGCTAGGAGTGTCGTACAGCTGTGTTTGAGTCAGATTCTCCTGCAAAAGAGGTGAGTGCATGACCATGGCTTATCTAAGCTTGAGAAATCTATGTTTCTTTGTGATTTTGAATTGTTTGATTGATTCCTTGTTTGCTTGTGGTTGTTTTGGTGTTTCTACGTCGTTATATGGCTTATGGATGAGTTTGAGATGAATGGAAGTCTTTGGGAAGCGGGAATCTGCGAGAGATCGTTGAGGAAGACGATGCTCGGCATCAGTGTCGATCGACACCTTCGGTGTGTCGGTCGACACTTGTGCGAGGACGACTCGTGAATCTTTGGGAGTGTCGATCGACACCATGTGGAGGTGTCGGTCGACACAAATAGGGTTTTCGGGAGGTGTCGAGCAGGTGTCGGTCGACACCAAGGAGGTGTCGGTCGACACCAGGTTGTCAGTGTCGATCGACACTGGTATGGTGTCTGTCGACACCAACCTTTGTTGGTCGACGATTGCTTGTTTCCGGGTTTGATTGTTACTGTTGATGATTGCTTGACATTAGATTCTCAAATGCTTGTGTGTATAGCCCAGTAGATGGGAGGATTGCCTCACTGTGTATTTTTAATAATACTCATGCATCTCAATATGTGTTTGTGGTGCAGGTAAAGGCAAAGTGTGATCGTGGAATCAGGGCGATGAGGAGTAGGATGTTCTAGAAGCTTGATTGATTGTGGTCTAGCCATTGTTAGGTTGCTAGAATTGAGCTTATAGAACATTGTAGGATGTTGGAACTTGGTTATTTCTTTGTTAGTTTTNCGACTCGTGAATCTTTGGGAGTGTCGATCGACACCATGTGGAGGTGTCGGTCGACACAAATAGGGTTTTCGGGAGGTGTCGAGCAGGTGTCGGTCGACACCAAGGAGGTGTCGGTCGACACCAGGTTGTCAGTGTCGATCGACACTGGTATGGTGTCTGTCGACACCAACCTTTGTTGGTCGACGATTGCTTGTTTCCGGGTTTGATTGTTACTGTTGATGATTGCTTGACATTAGATTCTCAAATGCTTGTGTGTATAGCCCAGTAGATGGGAGGATTGCCTCACTGTGTATTTTTAATAATACTCATGCATCTCAATATGTGTTTGTGGTGCAGATAAAGGCAAAGTGTGATCGTGGAATCAGGGCGATGAGGAGTAGGATGTTCTAGAAGCTTGATTGATTGTGGTCTAGCCATTGTTAGGTTGCTAGAATTGAGCTTATAGAACATTGTAGGATGTTGGAACTTGGTTATTTCTTTGTTAGTTTTGGAGTATTGTTTTCTTGGTCATTGGATTGTTAATGTTGGAATTTTTATTGGTTTATTGGAACTGTTTTGGTTATCCACTGTTGTTGATTGTTGCTAGGTTGTTAGTGGATATGGGACCACTAGTAAATTAAAAAAAAAAGGTTGTTTCATTTTTGTATAAGAGCCCTTACGGTTCTAGGACTAGGGTTCACTATGCTTTTATTGTTGCTGTTTGGGATTTCATGCTAGAGTTGATTATGTGATTTAGTCAATTGTGTTTGGCATGAGGTCCCAGAACATCCCCTTCGAGCCTACTTCGTGATTCCACGGTGAGTTGTGATCTTGTGTAATTAGAGTTATTGTTGCTTAGCCTTCTGTTCTTGGTGATACAGATGGTTAGAGGTGCGGATGCTGTTGGTCGTGGGCGTGGTCGAGGTCGTGGTCATGGTCGTGGTCGTGGTCGGGGGCGAGGTCAGGTTCCCGAGGCCAGTGTGAGTGTGACCCAGAGTATGGCCAGTGAGGAGATAGTGGAGTCGCAGGTTCATCCTAGTGTGTCTGGAGACCAGGCTGGTTTGGGTGACGGTGGGGCGGATGGGCCCGGTGCCGGTCACGGTGATGCCCCGGGTGTGAGGGCTGCAGAGCAGGGTTCTCCAGGCAGGGAGGATGTCTTGGTGGGCTTGCTAACTCAGTTTTTGGCGCGGATTCCAGCAGCGGTGCCGCCAGTGGTCGGTGACCAGGTTCCGGTAGTGCCACCACTTGTTGATGGACAGGTTCCAGTAGTACCGCCAGCTGTTGGTGGGCGAGTCCCAGTGGTGCCGCCTATGGCGGGTTTCCAGCCGTGGGCCGAGGTAGTGGACGCTCAGTATGTGCAGATGATGGTGCAGCTGCAGCGAGTGGGAGCGGGATCTTTCTCGGGAGGTACGGATCCGAGTGTAGCTGATGAGTGGAGGGAGGGGATGGAGGGTCTTTTCCGTTCGCTTCAGTGTCTCGACCAGTTTAGGGTGGACTTGGCAGTGCATTACTTGTCAGGTGATGCANAGGTTGTTTCATTTTTGTATAAGAGCCCTTACGGTTCTAGGACTAGGGTTCACTATGCTTTTATTGTTGCTGTTTGGGATTTCATGCTAGAGTTGATTATGTGATTTAGTCAATTGTGTTTGGCATGAGGTCCCAGAACATCCCCTTCGAGCCTACTTCGTGATTCCACGGTGAGTTGTGATCTTGTGTAATTAGAGTTATTGTTGCTTAGCCTTCTGTTCTTGGTGATACAGATGGTTAGAGGTGCGGATGCTGTTGGTCGTGGGCGTGGTCGAGGTCGTGGTCATGGTCGTGGTCGTGGTCGGGGGCGAGGTCAGGTTCCCGAGGCCAGTGTGAGTGTGACCCAGAGTATGGCCAGTGAGGAGATAGTGGAGTCGCAGGTTCATCCTAGTGTGTCTGGAGACCAGGCTGGTTTGGGTGACGGTGGGGCGGATGGGCCCGGTGCCGGTCACGGTGATGCCCCGGGTGTGAGGGCTGCAGAGCAGGGTTCTCCAGGCAGGGAGGATGTCTTGGTGGGCTTGCTAACTCAGTTTTTGGCGCGGATTCCAGCAGCGGTGCCGCCAGTGGTCGGTGACCAGGTTCCGGTAGTGCCACCACTTGTTGATGGACAGGTTCCAGTAGTACCGCCAGCTGTTGGTGGGCGAGTCCCAGTGGTGCCGCCTATGGCGGGTTTCCAGCCGTGGGCCGAGGTAGTGGACGCTCAGTATGTGCAGATGATGGTGCAGCTGCAGCGAGTGGGAGCGGGATCTTTCTCGGGAGGTACGGATCCGAGTGTAGCTGATGAGTGGAGGGAGGGGATGGAGGGTCTTTTCCGTTCGCTTCAGTGTCTCGACCAGTTTAGGGTGGACTTGGCAGTGCATTACTTGTCAGGTGATGCACGTGTGTAGTGGAGGTCGGTGACAACACGTAGGGTGCAGCGGGATATGTCTTGGAAGGATTTTGTGAGGGAGTTTAACTCCAAGTATTTTCCTCAGGAGGCTCTTGATTGCATGGAGGCACGGTTCTTTGGGTTGACTCAGGGTGACCGTACAGTGCGGGAGCCGGATGCTGAGTTCAGTCGACTTGTGGGGTATGTAGGTCGGGCTTGGGAGCCAGAGTCGGCTCAGGTGCGGAGGTTTTTGTTGNGGTCGTGGGCGTGGTCGAGGTCGTGGTCATGGTCGTGGTCGTGGTCGGGGGCGAGGTCAGGTTCCCGAGGCCAGTGTGNTCGGGATGATCTGAGGACTCGGTGCAGAGTGCAGAGCTATGCTACGAGAGCGGAGCTTGTGGAGGTTGCAGCTGGGATAGAGGACGACTTGAGATCACAGGTGGTTGTGGTCAGTCCTTCAGTGCAGCCACAGAGGTCCCAGCCCCATTCTGTTCCTAGCAAGGGCGGCAAGCCTTCGCAGGGGCAGAAGCGGAAGTTTGAGCATATGCAGAGATCAAGGTACAGTGGTCCGAGATGCTTTGGGTGTGGTAGCAAGGACCACAAGGTTACCAACTGTCCGCAAAGAGGTGAACAGCGGGCAGTGACAGAGCAGCGAGCGGTGATGGAGCCACAGATAGATACTTGGGTGTGTTACTACTGCAGGAAGACGGGGCATATCAAGCCTCGTTGTCCCAAGTTGCAGCAGATGGCAGTAGCAGGGGTGCAGGTTGCGGGTCAGCCAGGAGTGCCGCAGGGTGTGCAGCCGGTGGGTTGGATCGAGCCGACATCACGGGTGTATTCATTAGTTCAGATTATGCTTGTTGTTTTGCTTGCGATTGAATGTTAGGTTCTCAACACATGAGGTTTATGTAGGGACCTTGTTGGTGGACGGGTTTATGTCCCACGTTTTGTTTGACTCTGGAGCAACTCATTGCTTCATTACGCAGGAGTGCGCGGAGAGCGCTTGTATCAGTGGAGATCCCTGTGAGAGCACGGGTGTTATCAGGGTTGCAGGAGGGAGGTTCCTAAGAGTCTTCGGTCGTGCGAGAGATGTGGAGATTCTGATTGCGGGAGAGTCGAGACCGGCAGATTTGAGCATCAGTCCAGTGGAGTTGTATGATGTGATTTTGGGTATGGATTGGTTACATCGTCATAGGGTGCATTTGGACTATTAGAGGGGCAGAGTTGTCTTTGAGCGCCCAGAAGGGAAGTTCGTTTTCGAGAGAGTGAGACCGACTTCGGGGAGTCTCGTGATCTCGGCTATGCAGGCTGGGAGGATGATCGAGAAGGGGCGTGAAGCCTATTTGGGTACAATCTCGATGCCGGAGTCTGTGGGGCAGTCTTCTGTCAGAGGTATTTGGGTTGTGGAGGAGTTTGAGGATGTGTTCTACTCGTTGCAGGGGTTACCACCATCTCGGTCTGACCCCTTCACGATAGAGTTGGAACCGGGCACAACGTCGTTGTCTAAGGCGCCCTACAGGATGGCTCTAGCAGAGATGGCAGAGCTATAGAAGCAGTTGGAGGATTTATTGAGTAAGGGCTTTATCCGTCCTAGTTGTTCACCGTGGGGAGCACCGGTGCTGTTCGTTAAGAAGAAGGACGGGAGTTTTTGGTTGTGTATCGACTATCGGGGTTTGAACCGGGTCACTGTGAAGAACAAGTACCCTCTCCCGAGGATTGATGAGTTCTTAGATCAGTTGAGGGGTGCTACTTGGTTCTCCAAGATTGACTTGGCATCGGGTTATCATTAGATTCCGATACATGAGGCAGATGTGAGGAAGACTGCCTTCAGGACGAGATACGGGCATTATGAGTTTGTGGTGATGCCTTTTGGTTTGACAAACGCGCCAGCTGCGTTTATGAGATTGATGAACAGCGTGTTCCAGGAGTTTCTGGACGTGTCAGTAATCATTTTCGTTGACGACATCCTGGTATTTTCCAAGAGTCCTGAGGAGCATGAAGTACATCTGAGAGCTGTTGTGGAGAAGCTGCGGGAGCAGAAGTTGTTTGCTAAGCTGAGTAAGTGCAGTTTCTGGCAGTGTGAGATGGGGTTCCTAGGCCACATTGTTTTGGCAGAGGGAGTTTCGGTGGATCCCGAGAAGATTCAGGCCATTAGTGAGTGGCCGAGGCCTCAAAGTGCCACTGAGATTCGGAGTTGTCTTGACTTAGCAGGTTACTACAGGAGGTTTGTTCCAGGATTTGCGAGTATGGCACAACCGATGACTAAGCTTACAGGGAAGGATGTCCCATTTGTGTTGTCATCAGAGTGTGAGGCGAGTTTTGTAGGTCTCAAGCAGATGTTGACTACCACTCCGGTGTTAGGACTGCCTGAGCAGAACAAGCCCTATGTTGTGTATACAGATGCTTCTGGAGTGGGATTGGATTGTGTGCTTATGCAGCAGGGGATGGTTATAGCTTACGCTTCGCGGCAGTTGCGGATGCACGAGGCTAATTACCCTACTCATGATCTGGAGATGGCAGCAGTGATTTTTGCTCTGAAGATTTGGAGGTCTTATCTGTATGGCGGGAAGGTACAAGTATTTACAGATCACAAGAGTTTGAAGTACATTTTTACTCAGCCAGAGCTGAATTTGAGACAGAGGCGTTGGATGGAGCTAGTAGTGGATTATGATCTAGACATAGCTTACCATCCTAGTAAGGCTAATCTAGTTGCAGATGCCTTGAGTCAGAAGCAAGCGTCTTCGGCTCAGGAGCAGGATATGGAGGTATTAATAGGTGAGATTAGTGCATTTAGGTTGTGTGCTATCTCACAGGAGCCTTTGGGTTTGGAGGCAGCTGATCGAGCGGATTTGCTGAGTAGAGTGCGGTTAGCTCAGGAGAGTGATGTGGGACTGGTGAGTGCCTCTAAGGCTGCAGGTTCAGAGTAACAGGTCTCTGCTAATGGTACTATCCTTGTGCATGGTCGGGTTTGTGTGCCCAAGGGTGAGGATTTGAGGCAGAAGATACTAAGAGAGGCTCATTCGAGCAAGTTCTCTATTCATCCGGGAGCGACCAAGATGTCTCTTGACCTCAAGCGGTATTATCATTGGGTCGGGTTGAAGAAGGACGTAGCCGATTGGGTTGCGAAGTGTGACACCTGTGAGCTAGTGAAGGCGGAACATCAGGTTCCTGGTGGTTTATTGTAGAGTTTGCCCATTCCAGAGTGGAAATGGGATTTGATCACGATGAATTTCGTGGTGGGATTACCTGTGTCGATGACGTTTGATGCGATTTGGGTCATTGTGGACCATTTGACTAAGTTTGCGCACTTCCTAGCCATCAAGAAGACTGATGGAGCAACAGTTTTGGCCAGGTAGTACGTGAGAGAGATAGTCAGATTGCATGGTGTGCCTGCTAGTATTGTGTCTGATAGAGATTCCAAGTTCACTTCGGTGTTCTGGAAGACGTTTCAGGCAGAGATGGTCACGAAGGTGCATATGAGTACAGCCTACCATCCTCAGATGGAAGGTCAGTCAGAGGGGACAATCCAGATTTTGGAGGATTTACTGAGGATGTGTGTGTTGGATTGGGGTGGTCATTGGGCAGACCATCTGAGCTTGGTAGAGTTTTCTTACAACAACAGCTACCAGGCGAGTATTGGGATGGCTCCTTATGAGGCATTGTATGGGAAGCCTTGTCGTACAACCTTATGCTGGATTCAGGTGGGGGAGAGGAGCATTTATGGTACAGATTTTGTTCAGGAGACCTCGAAGAAGATTCGGGTTCTGAAGCTGAACATGAAGGAGGCTCAGGATCGGCAGAAGAGCTATGCTGATAAGAGGAGGAAGGAGCTTGAGTTTCAGGTTGGTGATAGAGTGTACCTCAAGATGGCCATGTTGCGGGGTCCGAACAGGTCATTGTCAGAGACTAAGTTGCGTCCAAGGTACATGGGTCCGTTCAGAGTGGTTGAGTGGGTGGGACCAGTGGCATACCGGCTGGAGTTGCCTGAGGTTATGCGTGCGTTCCACAAGGTCATGTGTCGATGTTGAGGAAGTGTCTTCACAAGGGTGATCGGTTGTTGGCTAAGATTCCTGAGGATCTTCAGCCCAACATGACCTTGGAGGCGAGACCGTTGAGGGTGCTCGAGAGGAGATTCAAGGAACTTCGGAAGAAGAAGATTCCTTTTATGGGAGTCCTGTGGGACTGTGATGGAGTAGAGGAGCAGACTTGGGAGCCCGAGGCGAGGATGAAGGCAAGGTTTAAGAAGTGGTTTGAGGAGCAGGCCGCGACTTGAGCTTGTCTAGCCGTGTCCAAGTTGTAGTCTTTGGCTGGAGCGGGTACGGAGTATTCCAGCCCATCTTTCTTGATACTTGGTCGCTTAGGGGTGGTTGGTAGTGCGACAAGGTACCAAGATGAGGTGGTGTTCGGGATGCGGGTTAATGGATTGGATCGTGATATCTTATTTTTCTTATGTATTTTCGTTAGGGTTGTAACGATTATGACATTTTTGAGATTAATAAGATGAGTATTTTTCTTTATTTTTGACTGTTTTTGTCATGGGAAAATGAGAAATAGCTCGGGTTTCTATTTTTGGAAAGTTTCCATAAATAGGAAGTTTCCACAGAAAGGAAGCATTGAGGTAGATCTATTCGAGAGATACTTGAGGGCATCAGACTTGTTTGCTCAAGGTCGTGAGGGCCCAATTCATGTGATACCGATAGCTCGATGGACTTTGTGTCCGGAGGGTGGGAGTGGTATGTTGCTTCGGATGACGATCCGAGAGCGCGCTTTAGGGGGACGACCCAAGAGCGGGATATTTGGGACTCCCTGGATACCATAGCTGTGAGCCGTGGCTCGACAGTGAGCCGCTATGTCTCGAGGGTTGCGACCCGAGAGCGGGGGGAGCCTGATAGCGAGCCGGCATGATTTGTTGGCCTGATAGCGAGCCGGCATGATTTGTTGGTTGCGACCACGGATGGAAGAAGCACTGAGTTGTGAGAAAATAGGGTCTTGGATGTGATTATATTGACTAGAGGGAGACCTTGGGGTTCAGTCGGAGGTGTGCGGGCTGTTGCGACAATTGCACGGGAAACCTTGGATGATGGTATTTAAGTCCAGTCGGAGGATGTGCGGGCCGTTTGACGGTGGCACGGAGGTCCTTGCCGGATGGACGGTGCTGCAGGATTCGAGGACGAATCCTTTTTGGTGGGGGAGAATTGTAACATTTGCGAACCGGAAGCTGCAATTTTGGTCTGAGTGTCGATCGACACCATGGGTGTGTCGATCGACACCATCTTTTTTGGTTTCGACCGGTTTGATTTAATTGTGGTTTGGTTCGGTTTGGTTCAATTTGAAATCCCTAAATCGTCATATTTAAGGGTGGGTCGACGAAAAGGGTTAGGAAAGTTCTCTTATGTCGCCGCTTAAGCGTTTGAGAGAGAGTGTTCTTGAGTTTTGGAGAGATTGTGGTGGTTTCTGGGGAGATCTATTGCTGGGATTGCATCAGAAGATTGCTAGGAGTGTGGTACAGCTGTGTTTGAGTCAGATTCTCCTGCAAAAGAAGTGAGTGCATGACCATGGCTTATCTAAGCTTGAGAAATCTATGTTTCTATGTGATTTTGAGTTGTTTAATTGATTCCTTGTTTGCTTGTGGTTGTTTTGGTGTTTCTATGTCCTTATATGGCTTATGGATGAGTTTGAGATGAATGGGAGTCTTTGGGAAGCAAGAATCTGCGAGAGAGCGTTGAGGAAAACAATGCTCGACAACAGTGTCGATCGACACCTTCGGTGTGTCGGTCGACACTTGTGCGAGGACGGCTCGGGAATCTTTGGGAGTGTCGATCGACACCATGTGGAGGTGTTGGTCGACACAACTAGGGTTTTCGGGAGGTGTCAGGCAGGTGTCGGTCGACATCAAGGAGGTGTCGGTCGACACCAGGTTGTCAGTGTCGATCGACACCAACCTTTGTTGGTCGACAATTGCTTGTTTCCGGGTTTGATTGTTACTGTTGATGATTGCTTGACATTAGATTCTCAAATGCTTGTGTGTATAGCCCAGTAGATGGGAGGATTGCCTCAGTGTGTATTTTTAATAATACTCATGCATCTCAATATGTGTTTGTGGTGCAGGTAAAGGCAAAGTGTGATCGTGGAATCAGGGCGATGAGGAGGAGGATGTTCTAGAGGCTTGATTGATTGTGGTCTAGCCATTGTTAGGTTGCTAGAATTGAGCTGATAGAACATTGTAGGATGTTGGAACTTGGTTATTTCTTTGTTAGTTTTAGAGTATTGTTTTGTTGGTCATTGGATTGTTAATGTTGGAATTTTTATTGGTTTATTGGAACTGTTTTGGTTATCCGCTGTTGTTGATTGTTGCTAGGTTGTTAGTGGGTATGGGACCACTAGTAAATTAAAAAAAAAAGACGGGTTGTTTCAGCAATGCATTGTGAAGACATTTCCACCAGAAATGATTAATTTTCTGGGGCATATTATATGTCCAGATCTTTGCAAAGGGTCTGATGGAAGAGGTATTGTGTGTAAGAGTAGTATTAGAATTTCATGAGAGACCATAAGCTGAAGATGATACCCTGAGTTGACTAAATAAAGCCCATTCTTAGTATGGATCCAGGTGATTGTTATAAGATTAGGGACTTTGCTTTTATAAGAATCACTCTCTTATTATTGCTTAGAAAATAACTCAAAACTAAACAATGAAGCACTCTTCTCTCTTATCAATGTCATAACTCAACAATTGATATATATATAGTGCTTTATTCTCCTATTTCTATTAGAACTAGACTACTCCTAATTCTATTAGGATTATGTTGAGCCCCTCTTGTCCTTATCTCTCCTTTGTAAGGATATCTTGGGCCTTAAGTCATCGAAGTTTATCCAACAATTGTATCATGTGCTCCTGTTATATATGGCCAAATCTTTTGAATATGTCACTACAAGAATATTGAGTTCTAATAACGTCGGAATAACGCTATCTATCAATATGATAGCGTTTTGACAAACGCTGTATCTGCGCCCGTCATCGTAGGTCCAACACTTTATATAGCGTTTTTTTGTTTTGCTATTGTATTGTTGTATACAATAGCGTTTACTCGTCCGCAATTAAATATTATATAATATCAGTTATATAAATGTAATTGCTTCCTATAAATTATTTTATACTAATTTGATTTGATATATAATAAGATTCTAGATTTAAAGACGGTATATTAATATCAAAATATTTTATTAATTGTCACAAAAATACAAACATAAGTTCAAATAAACGCAAGTAACAATTTTTTACAAAGTTTACATGATTCCCATCTTCACCTTGACTTGTAATCACTTCAAATTCTTGGACTTCACTCAACACATGTCTTCTTACTTCAAATTCTCCATCTTCACTCAAGACATATCTTCTTACTTTATCAACAATTTCCCATTTGTGGTCGGAAATAACTTCGCCAGAGCATATCTTGATGAGACAAACATCACTTTCCCTTGTTAACATAGAAAGGGTTGTGTTTTCATGTTCTTGGTAAGTGACAAATCAAAATTTATATCATAAAATAGAATTGACAAAGAAAAGACAGTGTGCTACTTACATGTTCATCAAAGTTATGTTGTCACTGTTAAATAAGATCCTTCCTGAAAATAGGTATCAACGGGATTTTTCTCTATATACAAATCCTTCATTTTTTTATCACATCTATCAAATAAAACAACAACGTCATTACATAGCAAAAAAATTAAACAATAATTTGAGCTAAACAACAAATAAAACCATTGAAGTTTAAAAACATAAACTTTTATGAAAAATTCTCACCTCATTAAAATTCACACCACCAAGCATAATCTTTAGCAGTCTTGATAGATCTTGCTATTAGTCTCTTAAGAACAAGAGAAGCTTCATCTGGGCCGAAGCTTCCGCCGCTGTTTCATCAACTTCGGAACCAATACCACCCACTTTTAAAATCTCTTCAGATTTCCTTGAAGGTTCAAGAAGAATCTGAATCCAAACACAATCATTTAAAATAATAAAAAAAAAATCATAGATCCAGACATCGAATTTTAGATTTCTTACAGATTTGGGAGTAAGGAGGGTCGACGAAGATAAAGACATTGGTGGTGTCGATGGAAAGTGTATATGTGGCAGAAAAAATATGGTGAAGAAGGGGAGAAAAGAGACGAAGAAACAAAGAGGAGAAGTGAGAGGAAATGGAAAAGACTAATAGATATAAGATTTGAGTGTGTTTAGGTCAAATGTTTGAGGGGAAACACTTAAACAAACAATCAATGATTTTCTAATTTTTTAAAACGATAAATATAAAAATATCTAGAGTAAAAAATAATAAAAACCAAGGGAAAGTACAATCTTTTGAAGACACCAATATATTATAGCGTTTCCAAATATAAAAACGCTATAAATAAGTTACGGATAAGTCAAGCATAGCATTAATACATAAACCACTATATTATATTGCTATTAAAACTCAATATTCTTGTAGTGTGTGGAATGTCTTCATGATGAATGATGCTACGGAGAAGAGTTTCATTCCAACTACCCTGAGATAACAGATTACTAACCTTAAATGAGGGTAAATATGGGCTCCAGGTTCTATAGGCCCCCTTGTTGGGTTGAGAGGAAGCCACTGATCATGCCATACATTAATTTGTTCACTATTACCTACTATATGTTTAAGACCGTGAGAGATAAGCTTAGTACCTTGAGAAACGCTTTTTCAAGCATAGCTGGAGTTCGGTTTTCATGTTGAGGCGAGGATGCTCTTCTTTGGATAATATTTTGCTTTAAAAGCTCGTGCCATGAGAGAGGTTGGTCGTTGCAGAATCCTCAAAACGTTTTTTTGCAAGAAGAGCTAAATTGAAAACCTTAAGATCTCTGATTGCAAATCCGCCAATATTTTTTTGATCAGTGATTTTACTCCATGCTATCCAAGGGATTTTTTTTTTTTTTTTGGGTCAAACCCAATAGATTTTGTGCTTATCCTTAGTGTTGGACCACCAGAATTATCTCATAGCTTTTGTAATCTGATTGGTTATTCTTAAGGGGAAAAGAAATCAGGACATACTTTAAGATGGGATTGCTGTAATTACTGATTTTAGAAGCACCTCTTTACCTCTAGGGGACAGAAGTTTAGTATACCAACTATCCATTTTTTTATCTGATCCTTTGAGTTAAATTTGAGAAAGCATTTGCTTTATTCCTTCCAATAAACTCAGGTAAACCCAGGTATCTGCCAAAACCTTCATGTTTGTGTATTTTGAGAATCCTGCTAATTTCTTTTCTTTTCTCTACGTAGTAATAGCAGATTTTTGAAAATAAACGCTCTCACCTGAGGCTTTCTCATATTGTTGTAGGATATTGAGGATAGTTATACATTCATCCACCGAGGCTTTGCAGAATATAAGGGAATCATCTGCAAACAGTAAATGAGATATTGTAGGACCATTTCTTCTTGCTTTAAACCCATGGAGCCGTTTCATTTGAATATTATCTTGAATTAGAGCTAACAAAGCTTCAGTGTATAATATATAGATGTATGGTGAAATAGGATCACCTTGACATATACCACGCTGAGGCTTGATTTGGCCAACTGGTTGTCCATTGATAATCACCAAGTATGAAACAGTTGTGATGCACTTCATAATCCAATTACACTATACCTCAGAGAAACCCATCTGTTTCATAACTGTTTCAACAAAGACCATTTAATCTTATCAAAAGCTTTGTTAATGTTCAGTTTGGCAGCAATAAAAGGTTAAACAAGCTTTTTAGTTTCGAGAGAATGAATAAGCTCATGCGCAATGAGAATATTGTATGTAATCATCCTCCCTGGAATAAAAGCTAATTGGTTTGCAGAAATGATGTCACTTAGCCAAGGTTTGAGTCTATCTGCTAACGCTTTTGATATAATTTTATATGCTACATTGGCAAGGCTTATAGGTCAGTAATCTTTTAATTCACTAGGCTGTTCCACTTTTGGTATCAAACAGATATGTGTCTTATTCATTTTCGGATCCAGACTAGAGTCATCAAATAATAATTTTGCATAATTGTACACACATGTATAAACCGTGGACCAATGGTCTTGGTAGAATCCTAGATTAAAACCATATAGTCCTAGAGCTTTTTTTCTTGCCATAGTACAGACAACTTGGTATAGCTCTTCTTCTGTAATAGGTTTAGTGAGAGCTTTATTAATTCAACAAAGACCCTAGGTTTGATATGCCTTACCACCGAATCAACAAAGACCCTAGGTGTAATTTTTTTTATTTCCACCTTGAAAGACATATCTGATGTCTTGTAAGGGCTTCATGGAAATGTGCAGCTGAAAGATATTGGCATTTCGAGTCCCAGGTTTTAGCAATTTCTTCTTTAACGTCCCTATTAAAGCACCATCTACTGTCATATCGGAATAATGGACAGCCTGTCTTCTTTTTTTCTCTTGTATGAATTAAGGTTGGTCGGTGATCATATCCAATCCAATCTAAAAGATGGACATAGACTTTTGAAAATATATCTTGTCAATCTACATATGCCATGGCTCTGTAAATTCTTGATTGTACTGAGTATGAGTATATATGGTCGTACCAAGTAAACTTTCCACCCATTACTTTTAAATCATGTAGACCAGAGGTGTTTAACATTCTCCTGAAAATCTTGAAAGAGCTTTTGGATCTTTGAGATCCTCCTATCTTTTCTTCATTACTTATAATATCATGGAAGTCCCCTAACACTAACCGTGGCTTTCGTCTCTACAAGCCTGTTTCAGCCCAAAAAGTCATTGTATCCCACATCTTATTGCGATGCTTTTGGTCTGGATCTCCATATACATAGGTAAGCCAAAATGTTGGTGAACCCGATTCTGATATATACATGTCAGTGTAGTTTAGTGATGGTGTATCAACAAAATCAACCTTCACCACATCATTACAAAAATAGCCATACCTCCACTAAGACCTTCTGAAGGAAGAATAAACCTATTTGGATAGCCGAGTTCTTTACCTAAGGTATTCACATACTTATAGTCGTTGTTTGTTTCTATGAGGAACAAGATATCAGGTTTAGAAGACTTTCTGATATCTTTTAAATATGGAATTGTCAAAGGGTTTCTCTTTAACTCCTGGAAATTCCAGTGCATTATCTTCATCCTAAGTGGGGTGGTTTCGGGGTTTCCACCCTCCCCTGAAATTCACCCTTGGTTTAAGGCTTAGAATTTGAGGCTTGATCCTCCAATGGAGTACTTGTCCTTTTCTCTTTTGTCCGCTGTCTGCAATCTTAGTATTTTCATCGACTTCTTCCGTTGTAGCTTGAACATCTGGATTCATAATAATCTCTGGGAGTTGTGTCTGAATATCTTGTTGGAGATCTTCAGGAAGTTCTGGTTGAGTTATAGAGAATCTTCCTTAATGACAGTTGCAGAAGTCTCATCTTCAGGTCCCACTGCAACAGCTTTCCCTTTATCCTTTGCAGCCAATTTAGATGTGGCACCATACTCCTTAATTGTAAGAGGGATGAATTCTAAAGTTATGGCCATATCATCTTCTTCCCTCGGCCTAGCTGGAAACTGAGCTCTTAATGTGCCAAATACTGGGGTAGATGATTCAATGTTCTCACTCATATTCTCAACCCCTCCTAAATCCTCTCAATGAAGTGGTCCTAAGGCATAGCGAATTGCTTCGTCATCAATTTGTGGGATTCGGGTTTCATAATCACAAGCCACTTGATCATGCCTTAGAGATCCACACCGAAAGCAGAATTTCCAAAGCTTGGGAAAAACAAGTCTGATAATAACTGGTGGTTTACTAGGATCGAATTCAACTGGTGGTTTACTAGGATTGAATTCGATGTACCTGACGAAGATGAGGCGATCATTGATATGGATTTTGGCAGGATCCAAAACCTCACCATTCAATTCTTCAGTGGTTTCATGGAATCTAACTTCGTCAATATGACCAAGAACACCTCCCACTTCATGAACAACAACATCAAATCTATACTATTTAGGGATATCAAGGATTTTTACCCAAAACGAAATTTCAGTTAAGAAATTGGGAAGATGACGCCTTGTTCAACGATCCATTGTTACCATCCAGAAATTATAGTGCCAAGGCCCGTTTTCAACTACTGTCATTAAGACCATCTCCAATGGTTTTTCCTATTTTTCCTCTATAATAGATGATCTCTATAATAGAGATGACTTTTGCTCCAATGGTTTCTCTATTTTTTCCTCTAAAAAAGAATATTCCAAATAGATTATTTTTTATTTTATAATTAACACCTTTTATTCATGAAAATTGCAAACTAACCCATTTTATTTTAAATTTGTAACACTTTCATAAAATTATTATTTTTATTTAAATTAAATATTTATTATTATAAAAAGCATCACATCATACAAAAATTATAAAATATACTAGATTTTTAACCATCTGCATTACTGTATTTTTCCCACAAAGGATCAATTAATGCATTTCGAAGTGAAAAATGAGCTTCTTTATCATTTATTTTTCTAAATCGACCTAGAAATTCTTGGAAACGATTGTCATCATCTTCTGCTATTTGAACCGCTGGAGGTGGAACATCTCCTTCAATTTCAATCGGTGCATTGAGATCACGTTCATCCTCGATTATCATATTACGCAAAATAATACACGTAGTCATTATGTCATGTAACACATTTTTTTCCAAAAAGGTACCGGTCCTTTCAAAATAGCAAAACGCGACTTTAGTACTCCAAATGCATGTTCCACATCTTTCCTGCATGCTTCTTGTTGTGCTGCAAAATATTTATTTTTTTGACCTCTTGGCTCATGAATAGTTTGCGCTATGGTGAACCATTTTGGATATATACCATCGGCCAAGTAATAACCCATATTATATTCTTAGTCTTGAATGATATAATGAACAGGAGGAGCAATACCTTGAGCGAGATTAGAGAAAAGGTGGGAAGACTCCAGCACATTGATATCATTATTAGTGTCTGCTAATCCATAATATGCATGCCAAATCCAAAGATCATAATCTGCCACAGCTTCAAGAATTATTGTTGGTGATCCACTACCGCCGGAATATTGTCCCGCCCAAGAAAGTCGGACAATTTTTCCACTTCCAATGCATGCAATTAATGCTACCAAGCATTCCCAGAAAACCTCGTTTTTCACCAATGTAAAGAAGTCTAGAAACATCATTCGATGTTGGTGATCGTAAGTATTCCTCTGAAAATATCTCCACTACGGCTTGACAATATCTTTTCATGCCTTCGATTGTCGTTGATTCTCCTATCTTTATGTACTCATCTACAGCATCTACAGGAAGATCATATGCTAGCATCCGAAATACAGCTGTAATTTTTGAAGAGAAGATAATCCAAGTCTACCCGCTACATCCCTTTGGTGTGTGAAGTAGTTGTCATGTCTTTCAACTTCATGAATAATACGAAGAAATAGGGGACGAGACATACGATACCTCCTACGAAATGTAGCCTCATTGTATATCGGGTTCTCTAAAAAGTAATCCTTAAACAATATGTCATGAGCACTTTCTCGGTCACTGTTGATAAAAGAATGTCTGGGAACTGAACCACTATGAATTGCCTGATTTTCTTGCTGATTGAGAAAAAACTGAATAACAGAATTATTATTAGTGATAGCTAGTTGTATTGCTTCTTCTTCGTGATCGCAATTATTGATGATTTCTACATGGTCATCATCATCGGAAGAGGATGACGAAAAGTGAAAATGTGGCAAATTAAAATTCATTTTTGGAGTAATTTTTTAAAAAAAGTAATTGATTTGTTTGACTAAATCTAAAAACTGTGGTCGTATTTATAGATGAATTTGATGACATTTTTTTCTTTTAGTTTATTTTTGAAAGTATATTGAACAAAATTCTATGAAAAACAACAACATTCACAAGCTTGATTGTAATTTTTTTGTCCTTTTCGATAATTCATGTTTGGTCAAACAAAACATTCACAATTAACAAACCCAATGACCGCACAAACCCAATGAATGTTTGGTCAAACAAAACATTCACACTTAACAAACCCAATGACAGGATAAACCCAATTAAAAAATCTGTCCATTATAAATATATAATTTACACATGCATTGGTTAATTAGTTGAGTATGACCGAACAAAAACATGCATTGGTCATAGATGTGTAGAAAAACATTATGTAAAGTAGTTAAACAGATGAAAGTTCATAAATATTTTGTACCACTGCATCTATATATATTATTACAGTTAAACTGCTTGGATTCACAGCTCTAAAAAAATATATCATATCTCTACTTATTAATAAAATGTCTCGTTCTCTTGGTTACAGTGTTGAATAAGATATATTATTATGTGAAGTTTATATGCAAATTTCTCAAGATCCAATTCAAGGTGTTTATCAATCGTCCGATCGTTTTTGGGTCCGTGTGATGGAATCTTTTGAGAAAGGAAAAGAAATAACTTGGAGTGAACGTTCTAAAAATCAATTCAGTCTCGTGTTCAAATGATTCAGTAGGCGACAAAAAAATTGCATGCATGCATAAAACAATGTGAAAATAGAAATCAAAGTGGTGCATCAAATTAAGATATTGTAAGTAATTTATTTATTTTTTGAATTATTTTTTATCTATGAATGTTTAAATATGTTTGGTTTTTGTTGTTTTGGCTATTTTTTTTTCCAAAATATTTTATAAATTTGTTTATTTATTTGTTGCTACGAATATTTTAATTTAGGGTTTTTGTTGTTTGTGTTATCTTTTTTTATTTACAAAATAGAAATTTTTATATATATTTGCCAAATTACATTTATTGTTGAATCTAAAAATGAGTGTTTTATTTTTAATGATATGCAGTTTAATCAAGCTAAACTAATGTTTAGAGAAGATACAAATGCCAGTTGGAAATTTGATAATGTTTGGGATATTGTTAAGGACTTTGAAAAGTTTCAAGATGGTGTTGCTCTTCCTAAACGTTTATATATCCCACTTGGTTTTGAGTATACATCTTTGGAATCAAATAGTCCTACCAATAACTCTCTAATGCAAGCATCTCCACGTTTATCTTCGTCTTCACTAAATGATGATGGTGAGACTGTTGGTTGATCTCCCTCTCCACGACCGCTTGGGGTAAAAAAATCAAAAATGAAAAGAAAATTGGTGATCAAACAACATCGGTTATCAACACTTTGGAAGAAGGAAATAAGCAATTTTTAGAGCAGCTGAAGATGGCAAGTGAACAAAGACAACAACAGTTGGAGATTCAAAGTAAACGTTATGCTTTGAAAGAGCTAAAAGAAGAAAATATACTCTACATCCAAATGTTCGTGGAGATTTTGAGGCTGAACAAGCACAAAGTATACAAAAACGGAATAGTCAACAACAAAACCAACAAGCTCCTCCTCCATCTACATCATTTGGTTCGTTTGGACAATATTTTTAGCGATATTGGTGGATCCCAAAGTAATTTACCGGATTATTAAGTTATTAGTTTTTGTTGTATTAAAATAATTATTATGGAACGAATAAAATTTTTTTTATTATTTATATAAATTATCTTTTCCAAATGGTAGTCTCAATATTTTAGACTAAATATTTATACTTAAATTTATATTATTAGTTCTTAAAAATACTTATTTTATTAAATTTATATTATTAGTTCTTAAAAATATTTAATTTATTTATTTTGGTCATAAATAAAAGAAGTTAAAGAATAAGAGGACTACTTTACAAATAAAATAGTTCACGTCTATTTATATAGTAAAAAATAGAGTTCCTCTATAAATAGAGAAAAAATAGCAATCTCTATTATAGAGGTGAAAATAAAGATCCATTGCAGCAAAAATTACTCTATAATAGAGTTTACAGATAAAAATAGAGGACCATTGGAGATGCTCTAACTGATGCTCAGCGTGGAAGAAGAACTTGACTGTACCATCATCGTTTAATTTGCTCGTGTCTTTTCCTTGCAAATTCAAAGCTTTAGGGAGGGCTCCTTTCATTCCTATTGGTCTCTGATGTTGAGGATTTAAGCACTTCACAACCCGACTTAATCTATTTGCAGCTCTACGATCCTTTAATCCTTCCCTGGACATCCGCAAAGGGGTTTTCTCCAAACCCAGATTAAGATTTTGAAGAGCTTTCCATAAATCCTTAGACATTTTTTGTAATTCTCTAACGAACAGATGAAAATAGATAGTAAAAGGACGACCGACAAAGCTATCAGAGAGTAAATCCGCACTATAACGAAAGAAAAACAACCAAAAATTTAGTCGGTGGATAGTCGGTGAGAAGTCGGTGGAAATCGTTTTTGGAATCGCCTAGAAGAAGAGAGAAGAGAATAGTCGTGGACATGAGTGTCAATTAATGGCAGATTCTCTAAATTCACAACTACAGTTTTTAAATGAAATATGGCACGTGTTGGTGGCTTAAAAGCCGGAATCAAATTTTAAAGGTATTGATTAATTCTGAAGACAGGTTCAAAAGCATACATCAAGTACTGCTTCTAGCGAGACCGAAAATACAGAGATCGAAAATCTTCTTGACTTAATCGTATCATCACTCCTGAAGTAGGAGCAATGTACAAACAGACATAACTCAATGTTAATGGTACAAATGGATCTTTGAACCGATCAGTTTAATCATTCACATAAACGTCTAAAGTATACAAATAGCCAACGATAAGCTATACACTAAAGCAACCATTCCTTTAGTTTGTGTAAGGCCAAAAAATAACAATAGGACTTTCTCAAGCACCATAATTGGCTAAGAAACTTACTCGATGGCGTGCTTATCAGATTGACGAGAAGTGTAATGTGCAGAAAGCAAAAGGAGAGAAAGAAAAGCGCTCGCCACAAAAATTGCATCAAACCATCGATGATAGAAATCAAACTGAATATCTCCACCTAACACATCCATTATAATTCCCCTGCCTAATAAAACACCACTAAAGTTTCATATCCCATTCTCAGATCTTTCATACACAGGAAAATTGTGGACAAAAAGCAGATAATTAGACTCGGAACATAGAAGCAATAATGATACTAAAACTCTAACCAAGGCAAAGCCAGTATGTACTTTGATTAAGAATATAAAGTATTGTTATCTTCCTCATGACCAGAGAATTATGGGTACTTGTACTCATTTCTCAAGCATTTTCTGATTAGAAGAATGGAAGACAAAAAGTACATTGCCCATGATTTCAGATAGGAAAAGCAAAACATTGCTTGTAGACCCACTTCCCACTCTTGAGACTACAAAGAAAAACTCCACCATCCACAAACTCCAACTCATTAACCAAAACTACATATTTCAAATTCAGGAGACTTCAGCACGCCCACAGTTATGTTTCCACTACAATCACAGTAGTAATATGTGACTAGTACCTAGTAACAATTATCACCACCTTAAAAAGTGAAAAAATTCTACTATTTGAACATGTTTCCCTCTAAGTAGTAGCTTGATTATATGGTGCGAAAATAATAGTGAAACTACATCATGGACTGTATAAGAAATCCTTACCAAATCTTTGAAGGACAGTCAACATGCACACTGTTAAAAAAAAAAAAATACTAGAATCTTAATTCACCTTCATCAGGTTCATCAAGAATCCCCTCACAGAAATCACAATCAGGGAAATATACTGCAAACAAGAAAGACAGAAACATAATTAGAAAAAGTTGCACAATCCAACAAACAAGACGCAGAGAACTTGAGAAGTCAGCATATATTTTACATTTTATAAAAAATAGTCAGGATTATAACTAGGACAAAAGAAAGCTCTTGTCTCTTCAACCAACTTGATACGTGATCATGGTTAGGCAGATTAGAGTATGGTTAGGACATTTTAGTTAATTAGTTTTGGTGGTTTACTTTATGAATTTGGTTTAAGTATTTTCCTTTATGCATTAGGATTATGATTTAAGTTGTATGAAAACCTATATAATGTTCTCTATTGATTAATAAGAAACGAACCCCCAAGAATTAACCTTAATCTCTAAGAGAGAATTAGGGTTAAGAGGGAGCTAAGCATTCATATTCTTATTAATTCTCAAGCTATAAAGAGGTTCATAACACAACTAACATTAAATCATCAAAGAAAGTAGGTTGCTTTAAGCTTTCAATTTGTTGTAAAGAAGAAAAACCGTCCACTACTCTATTTTCAGAGATAGCAACGCAAAAGTAACGCAAACCTTGAAAGCAGTGTAGCATCTACTCCAATATCAAATAACCGCAAGAATATGCTGATCATCGTCGTGACAGGGTCTTTTGTACCGGCCTGTATACAAGCTGATTATTAACAATTTCAAGTACTAAGAGGTGCACATAATGATTCATTAGAGAACAATAGTGATGATGCATAATTGAATGAAAACAAATTAGTGCATGTGGGTACCTCTTTGAAGACAACAAACACTTTGTAGAGACTGCAAAAACAGAGCACAAAAATGGAGAAACTAGAGTTAAAGAATGGGTGACGACTTTTAATAATGGACATCGAGAACATTTTTCTCGCATACGTGTCCTGAGAGTAACTGTACAAACAAACAAGATAAAGGGTTTCAGAGAGAGAGACAGCTAGATGAACAAACAAGAACGAAATTTCCAAATCTATTCACCAACTGATCACCCAAAAACCTAAGGCTTTGAATGGTAACTTAGAGAGGAATAAGCGGAATCATTCAAAAGTCGGATTAAACATTTTGGTCGTATGAATATATTTTGTATCTAGGAATGTTCTTTAACTATAAGAAGAGGTGTTCTTACATAGTTACAAAAAGGGATGATTAGAAATGGAAAATTTATTCTATAAAAAGACTTATTCCAGCCGAAAGGAAAATTGGAGCATCATTATTCATCTACTTTTCAATCTTCTAAAAATATTACCATTCAAACCTAAAAGTTACCCATAAGGTGTCTGACACACTCTTTTAAGGAGTAAAGAACTCAAAGAAAAATTAGACAACTTGTTGAAGTTATATATGCCTCAAATATCTATTACCATAACCAGCATTGATAGCAAGAAGAGCTGTTTTCACATCCATTATATATAGTTTAAAATTATCTTGCAATTGATCTAAGAATAGGGTATAACTAAAACATTAAAAGCTAGATCATCGTTACAAGAATAAAGAAACTTACCTTCAACATTTAATACACACAATAAATGGAACATGCATAACCAAGTAAGTTCTTCACATGACCCTTCCAAGTTCTAGAATAAGCAGCAGCATCCTGCAAATGGGTGAAGCCAGAGAAAATGCTTTTAAAATATCAGAACCAAGGAAGGAACTCAGAAGCACTAATCTCAAGAATAGAATATTCAGCCAAAGTACTAAGATGTCACCACCAAGTCAATGAGTAGAAATTTTTTTAGTGAATCAAAAACCAAAGCAGCTGGAAGCTAACCTTTGCTTGGCGCAGCTCATATATTTCCAAAAATAACTGTTTTGAAAGCTCCTCTAGGGCTTCCACCTCCGCCTCCGATATTTTAATGTCTTCATAAAGAAAAGTTATCAATTAATTGGAGGGACTTGACCAGACAATCTATTCATAAAATAGACTAATATCTCCCCATGTACACTTGAAATTTTTTACCTAATTGAATCATCCTCTGCTAAAGGTTCAATATTGCAAAAATGCTAAGGTGATAACTACTCAACAAAATACTAATTCAAACAAACAAGGAAAAAATTGATCTCAAGTTGGTCTATGTGAATACATTTCTTCTGACAAGATTCATGGTCAACTCAACATATTTATGGGCAAAAATAGACGCAAGTCTCCCTCCCCCTGTAGTAAGTATCAACATTACTTTTTGGTTTAGACTATTTTGGAAAAAAAAGGACAGTATGTTTTCCATTTGATCTTGTAGTTGATCTAGTTACTACTTACTAACAGCACCATCAAAGCACAGAACACATTCACAATAAATTATATTACCAAAATTTCGTGTTCAACTAATATAATCCCTCTGACCAGGCTCATTCTCCTCAAGCCAAAGCCGCTAATGATTAAAGATAAACAGTTTTCACGCTAAATTGTGTCGAGGTAATGCATCCAGAGTATACTCATTTCAGTTTTTGCACAGCTACAACCAGAACACATTAAACTGACCTTGCTCCTTTTGGTCATCTTGAACCGACCGCACAACAGTCCCAACAATTCTTCTGAAGAAAGAGCTATGTTTTTTATTCTGGGAGAAAAAAGCATCAGAAGATTAGCTCCCAAAATCATCACTAAAAATAAAGGCATATTATTCAAGTAAAAAACATTAGATAGAAGTTTGGGATAACAGCAACGAAACTATTAAACAAGAATTTAGGTACCCACGCACAAAAGAACTTGCAGCTGAGCAAGGAACCAAGACCATGGGTTGTTTACTCCACTAAATAAATATGATCCTTAGTTTTGGTTACTTTTACAGCACCATTATTTTATCAGTCTATTGAAATTAAAAAAAAAAAAACATTTTTCAGGTCCCTCCCAAACTAATGCCAAGAAAAGTGTCATGATACAATCACTTCAGAGTACAATGAGCAGCTTGACATGTAAGCATGAAATAGTTTTTTTCATAAAATTGTATATGAACTATGATACAAGAACATAATGGTACATAATTGATGTGCATATATTTTACCATGTTTTAGCATAGTTTATTGTTTATTTACACATTTTGCATGATATGTTAGCTAGTTTTATCATTATTGTGTAGTTTAAAGTCTATATGTGCATTAGAGTAGGATTTGTATTGCATTTGCATTGTTTCTTGTTTAAACAGGTGCTTTGGGCCCAAGGAGCATGGAAATGAAGCCTAAGAGGAGTAGAGTGTAACCAGTGAAGCAGACAGAGGCTGACAAGATGAAAACCAAGGTTTAGAGGCCACTCGACCACCACGCCCCAAGACACTCGACCGTGTGCTGCTGAGGGACTCAACCAGTGAAAAACAGAGGAATCAAGCACTAGACCATGGCCACTCGACCGTGCATGGTCAAGCACATCGAGTCGCCTCTCTATTTTGTCTGCTATCTAATTTAGGGCTTCCCTCTTATCCTATAAATATCTATTATACCCCATGACCGCCAATAAGTCAGCTTAAGTCAGAAAAACTATCTGTAGCCACAAAAAAACCTAGTTTTTGACCATTTTGGGTTTTTAGCATTTTTAGAACATTTGCCACTCTTGTTCTTCCTCTTGTTCTTACTTTTCTCCAGATTTTCATACTTTTTAAGTTCTATAACTATCTGGGTATTGAGAATCTGAGTTTGATTATTTATATTAAGTTAAAGATCTCTCTTTTATTTATCTTATCATGTTAGTTTCATTAATTTCTGGGTTTATGTTTATCATCATCATGTTTTGTTCATCTGAGTAGTGGGTTAGGATTCTAGGGATGGATTAGACTGGTTTAGGGCTGTGAAACAGATATTTTTGTGGTGGTGGTGATGAATGATGTATGGAATGATGACTTATGAATGAATGGGTGGCAGGGTATTTCAATTCCCCTTATGAAATTGTAGTATAAGAGGTGTCAATCCAATCTGAGTGTTTGTGATCAATCAAGATGTGCATATGAGTCTAAGTCAAGCCAGATGTAATGGTTGTTTGTCACTAACAATCCTATGATGAAATGTAAAATGCAGAAAGTAAAACTAAAAGAAGTATGAGCTAAATGCAAATGGAACAGAATGATTATGACAATTATGAAGCTAAAACAGAAATATAAACTATGATAATGCAAGTATTGAACTAATGCAAGGTAAGTAGTGAACATGATACTAAATGAATGCAACAGAAATGCAACTAGAGTGAAACAGGACAAACACAAATCATAAACACAAGTTCTGGGTTGGAACTCGAGCAAGCACTCGATCGAGTGCTGATCGAGTGCAGGGTCGAGCTGGAAAAATACGCAAAACAAAGCAACACAAGAAAAACAGAGCAATACATAAACGCATCAAACAACGATCAAACAACATGATTTAAGCTAAGAAATCAATAAACAAGGAAGGTCTTGAGGAGGGATTCATGGGCTGGACTATGATTGAGGTCATCTAACTTGGTCAACAAATCTCAAACAACTTGAGCTAATCTCTAGACATATATTTCTAAGACATGTTTAATCCACTCTCATGGCAAGAAACAATCAAACTCATGCATCTCTAGACTTGTTCTCACAAAGTAAAGAATCTACACAAGCAGGCATTAAGCAATATGTCAAAAATCAAACAAGACTTCTAATCTCTTAGCAAGCCTAATGATAGTCTCTAGATCTAGCCTTATCTATGCTCCTTAGACATTGGTGTGATGCTAAGAGGCTTGAAATCAGATCCTACCCTCTCAGATATAGGATCAGCATTAAGAACATCTAGCCTAGAAGAGATCTACAACAATCAAGCTTGACCAAATCAAACAAACCTCAAACACAATCCAGCCTAACCCATCCTCAAGATCCTAAGCAACTACTCACAAGAACACATGATGAACAACAAAGTCATAAACCCAGAAAATACTGAAACTTGCATCATTAGAAAGATAAATCAAAGATCTACAATATTGAAGAAAGAACCAAACTCAAATTCTCAATATTAAGAAAGTTATGAAACCAACAATATTGAAGAATTTAGTCTTTTTCTCCTTTTAAAAGAAGTACAAGATCTAAGAAAATAAAAGTGCAAAAGGAATAATTCTAAAAAAGGTAAAAACTAGGTTTTTGACTCTCTAAAAAGCTGGACTCTTTTGGTGGCTGCAGGTACAAGCCCTTATATAGAAAATGTAGTGGAAGCCCTAAAAACGCTAAAAGACAAAATAGCCAGGCGGCTCGACCAACTCGACCTGGTGCTCGGTCGAGTGACCGGTCGAGTTGGCTCCTCTTGTGCTCCTCCCACTCGGTCGAGTCCCTCTCAGCACACGGTCGAGTGTCTGGTCGAGTGGGCAGTCGAGTTGGACTCCGGACCTTGGTTCTTCAGCCTTAGCTCCTTTGTTTTCTCCTCATGATTGCTTCACTTCTCCTCAGCATTGCTTCCATGCTCCTTAAGCTCCAAAATCACCTGTTTATGCATGAAAAGATGCAAATGCAATGCAACTAAACTCTAATGCAAGAACAGTCCTAAAGCTATGCAATAATGGTCAAAATGGATAGCAAAAGATGCAAAAGATGTGAATATATTAAGGGAAAACAGGGTAAAATATATGAACATCAACACCCCCAAACTTAGTCTTTGCTTGCCCTCAAGCAAATAATCAAGACATAAGAAGGTAGGTGAGGTTTGAAAGTGGGATCTCAGCTCCTAAAGCTTGCAAATAGACCATCTAGAATCAATGTCCAAGTTACTAGTACTATGATGCAAGTTGAATGAGCTGTACTTAAAGATTTTAGACAAGCATATCACATCCTTTACTGATTTGAGCCTTAGATGTCCACATGTATTCAAATCACCCATTTCCTTTAACATTCATTAATCAAGAACATGAATCAATTATATGCAATGCTTAAACTCATTTGGCTTGGTGGTAAAAGGTTTAGAGACAATGATGGTCTCTCTTTAGAGTGGGGCTTATCAATATCAAGGTTCTCTCATAAAAATGGATTGAGCTTTAGAAGAATGCTAAAGGTAAGAACACTTAGACACATACAAGAACAAAACCTTGTCTACCCAAAGGCACCCAAAGTGTTTATCCTATCAATCTAAACCCAATTGATCCTAGTGCTACCCTTTAACTTCTTCTCTTCTCTTTCACCCTTTTCTCTTTTGATTTTAAAGTCTTAGGAGAGGTTTCTTATATGATCTTTCTAGTGGAATGAGAGATTCTTACTTATTTGCTATGGTTTTCTTTACTTCTTATTCTTAAAACATAAAAGCATTTTGCTTTTCTTTGACTGAAACCATCTTTAAATAATATCATACTTCCCATTCTTTCACTAGACTTTGATTTTTCTTAAACACATTCCCCTCCTAAAGACTTTAACCTTTTCTTTCTTTTTTCCTCTTTTCTTTTCTTTCTTTTTCAAACAACCAAATCCCAAACCCAACAATGAAATCACTTAGTCCTATCTAGTTTGGAAAATGCAAACTAGAACTACACAAGGCATTATTCTTGTCAGTTCAAACCTAACACTTTCTACCAAGCTCAATCCCAAAATAGGCCTTACACACTCAAGAATAAACATGGCTTGAAAGAAGGGTTGGTTAAGGGTATTGGAAACTGATTTTAATGATTCAATCAGCTACTTGGATCAACAAGAGTGGTAAAAAGGAGAAAGATGATCCAAATATGTATATGGTATCCATGAGTTTAAAGCAATGCACACATTGATATTTAACAGTCAATATTAAGTTCTTATAAGTAGGAAATGGCATCAAATCACAACATGCTTCAATTTAGACCAAATGCAATGCAGGAATTCAAGGCTTGGTTCAATCTTATGCTTCTAACCACTCAACTAGCATCAAAGTACTATTAACTTGGGCATTGATCCTAGTCTAGTGAATTAAACAAGCTAACAAGGCAAAGCTCATCATAGATCCCTAATGAAAATATTATACCCTACATGAAACATGCTAAACAAGATGCTATTATGCAATGCAAACTACATGAACACTCTTTTTTTATAAAGATTTTTGCAAAAATTTTCAAATTTTTAGGGTTTTTCTATGCCTTAGATGCTATGCAAATACTAACATGATGATGCTAAAAATTTGAAATAAGAACACAAAACACAATATCAAATGCTATCTCAAACCCTCCCCCAAACTTAAATCACACAGTCCTCTGTGTGAAAGAAATTTGTAAGAGGATTCAAGATCAAAAACAAAACACAATATGAAATGCAATGGTATTTACAAGGGAAGGTGATAGTGGTACCTCAAGTATTGGAGAAGAAACTGTCCACATCCTCTTGCATGCTGTCAAAAGTGTAGTTGGAGTCTTGTTGATTTGGAGGAGGAGACTGGGGCAACTCGACTATGGCCATCGACTGGTACTCGGTCAAGTGCCTGGTCGAGTGGGGGGGTCGAGCTGGCTGCCGAGTCTTCTTTTCCTCTTCTATCTGGTCTCCCTTGCTTCCCTGATCATGAAAATACCAAAACAAAAATCAAAATACCAAAAACCTTAAACAATATGTACATGGATACCTTAGGGACTTCCTCCCTAGTGAGCTTGTTTAGAGTCACTAAGCTTGACTTTTGATGCCTGTTCAGGCTTGGTTTGGATTCCAAGGAGGTGATGAAATCCCCCCTGGTTCTATTTGATAACCTTGGTGCTGTTTCTTGATCACTACCTCCTTAACATTTGAGCTTTGCTTCTTCTTAAACTTGAGTCTTGGTCTTGCCTTCTTCAAAGACCTCTTGTTGAGCTGAACTTGAAGATCCTTCACCAGATCAGTCAGCTCTTGAACTGAACCCTTAAGATGTTGAACTGATTCCTCATGAGATGTGACCTTAGCTGTTGAAGTCTCTTCTTCTCTCAAAACCCCAAAATCAGCCTTATCTTCAATCTTAAATGGTTGACCTCCAATGGTTGGTAGGTTAGATGGATTTGTAATATCAAAGTTCATGGTCAAACCTTCAGATATGTTCAACCTTATCAGCCCCTCCTTAACATCAATGATTGCTCCTGCTGTGGCAAGGAATGGTCTCCCAAGCAAGATTGGATCCTCTACCTCCTTATCCATCTTTATTATGATGAAATCAGTGGGAATTCTTGCCTTGCCTATCTTGACTAGGAGGCTCTCCAATTTACCAACTACATCTTTGTGTGAACCATCAGCTAGACTTATGTAGAGATTGCTTGGCTTGAATTCAGTGTGTCCAAGCTTTTCTGCTATAGAGTAGGGCATGACACTAACAGATGCTCCAAGATCACACAAGCATTTGTTGAAGTGAAGGTAGCTGATGGAGCAAGGTAGATTGAATGGACCTGGATCTTCAAGTTTTGTTGGTACAATAGCTGTCCCAATCTCTTCTTGATCTCTCCTGTTTTGATTCTGAGCTTTCTGCTTGGATATGTCAAGTAACATGCCTTTGTAGAGAGGATATGGGGCATATTGTTCCAAAGCTGGTCCTCTCTCCTCTTCCTTCTCTTCAATGACAACCTCCTGTTGAATGGCCCTCACTTCCTTCTTTTCAATCACAACCTCTTCCTTCAAAGCCATGACTTCTTCCTTCTCAATGACTTCCCCTTGTTGTAAAGCTAACTCCTTCTCTTGTTGCAAAGCCAACTTTTCCCTTTTCTCAATAATTTCTCTGAGTTCTTTCAGCTTTTGTGCTTTGAAACGTCCTGGGAATGGTAGAGGTGGTTTATAAGCAGGAGGAATGTACTTAGCAGGCTTAACAGCTTCTGGGACATCAACTCGACTGGAAACTCGATCAGTCACTCGATCGTGTGTCTGTTCGAGTGGGGGGTCGAGTTCTTTGTCAACTTCAGCTTGTTTTGCACAATCTTCACTTTGAGCTTCAAGAAATAACCAATCCTCCCCAGTTTTAACTTCACTGTCCTCAGTGACAACTGCCTCATTGAGATGAATGGCCTTAGCAGTGCATTCCCTTGGGTGTTGAAGTTGGTTTGGTGTAGGCAAAGGAAGTAGAAGCCATGTAACTCTCCATGTTCGTGATTGTAGAGCTCAGTCTCTCCAACTGGTTATTCAGTCCAGTAGAATAAGAATTCAACGTTTGGTGCAACTCACCAAACTGCCTTGCTTCCTCAATCTGCTTAGTGGCTTGCCCAAGCAACATTTGTTGCATCATAGCTCTTAAGTCAGGTTCTTGAGCTTGTGAGGTCTGGAACCATGGAGAGGGATACAATTCAGCCTGGTATACTGGTTGATGTTGCATGGGTATGTAATTGAACATACTGTTGTGGTACATCATTACTGACTCGAACAGGTACTCGGTCGAGCACAGGCTCGAGTTGAAGGTCGGGCTGACTGAGATGAGAAGACAAATGTATTCGGGTTGTGACTCGATCAGGTACTCGATCAGCACTCGGTCGAGTGCTAGCTCGAGTTGATGGTCGAGTTGGTAAATGAAACTCAACACAGACAAGCAGAAGAAGAATCGAGATTAGTAGTGATCAAGGTAGCAATAGAACTTAATCTTAGACTAATAATGACCCTAATTGTCACAAATAAACACTCAAATGGGCAACAACGCCAAATTGAAACAACGATCACACAACACGATTTAAGCTAAAAAATCAATAAACAAGGAAGGTCTTGAGGAGGGATTCATGGGCTGGACTATGATTGAGGTCATCTAACTTGGTCAACAAATCTCAAACAACTTGAGCTAATCTCTAGACATATATTTCTAAGACATGTTTAATCCACTCTCATGGCAAGAAACAATCAAACTCATGCATCTCTAGACTTGTTCTCACAAAGTAAAGAATCTACACAAGCAGGCATTAAGCAATATGTCAAAAATCAAACAAGACTTCTAATCTCTTAGCAAGCCTAATGATAGTCTCTAGATCTAGCCTTATCTATGCTCCTTAGACATTGGTGTGATGCTAAGAGGCTTGAAATCAGATCCTACCCTCTCAGATATAGGATCAGCATTAAGAACATCTAGCCTAGAAGAGATCTACAACAATCAAGCTTGACCAAATCAAACAAACCTCAAACACAACCCAGCCTAACCCATCCTCAAGATCCTAAGCAACTACTCACAAGCATACATGATGAACAACAAAGTCATAAACCCAGAAAATACTGAAACTTGCATCATTAGAAAGATAAATCAAAGATCTACAATATTGAAGAAAGAACCAAACTCAAATTCTCAATATTAAGAAAGTTATGAAACCAACAATATTGAAGAATTTAGTCTTTTTCTTCTTTTAAAAGAAGTACAAGATCTAAGAAAATAAAAGTGCAAAAGGAATAATTCTAAAAAAGGTAAAAACTAGGTTTTTGACTCTCTAAAAAGCTGGACTCCTTGGTGGCTGCAGGTACAAGCCCTTATATAGAAAAAGTAGTGGAAGCCCTAAAAACGCTAAAAGACAAAATAGCCAGACGGCTCGACCAACTCGACCTGGTGCTCGGTCGAGTGACCGGTCGAGTTGGCTCCTCTTGTGCTCCTCCAACTCGGTCGAGTCTCCTCAGCATTGCTTCCATGCTCTTTAAGCTCCAAAATCACCTGCTTATGCATGAAAAGATACAAATGCAATGCAACTAAACTCTAATGCAAGAACAGTCCTAAAGCTATGCAATAATGGTCAAAATGGATAGCAAAAGATGCAAAAGATGTGAATATATTAAGGAAAAACAGGGTAAAATATATGAACATCAGGCTGTAGTTGTTTGGATTGCTCAAGCTTGTTTGATAATATATCTCTTCTAGGTTAGATGTGCTCTAAGCTGTTCTTATATCTGAGAGGTGAAGAACAGATCTTAAGCTTCCTTGCATCATACCAATGTTTAGGTTGTTCGATAAAGTTAATGCTAGAGATTATCATTCTTAATCCAAGAGATTGGTTATTTAAGGTGACTTTTGACAATTAATGGTCTGATTCTTAATGCCTGCTTAGTATAGTTTCACCAATGATAGTTGGGTTAGGATGTTACTAAAACGTGATCACTTCTGTCATGAGAACGGATTAGTGAGTCATTAAGATCATTGTCTAGAGATAGCTCATGTTGGTTGAGGTTTTGTTGACCAGTTTAGATAGCCACAATATGAAATCCAGCCCATGAATTCATCTCTAGGAGCCTACTTTGTTTATTGATTGTCTGTTACTGCATATTAGCCTGTTTCATTACCTTTTGTCTCTGTTTAAGTTGTTAAGTTCGTTTGTGTTCTTTGTACCAAACCACTCGACCTAGCCACTCGACCACACACACGGTCGAGTGCTTGATCGAGCACCTTCAGGTTGTTCAGTTTACTTTCCTGCTTATGTTCTGCATCCTTATAGTTGTATTTCATTGCATTTATGTAGTTGTTTTAGCTGTTTAGTCTAGTTTCTGTTTAGTTTTCACTTGTTTACTTTGCATTTAGTTTGTGTTCTGAGTAGTTTACATTCTGCATTTACATTATTTTCATTAGGTTGTTAGTAATCAAACCATCATCATACTTGGCTTAACTTGAACCACTCTTCACATCTTGATTGTTTAAACATCACACACTTTATGGATTGACATCCTTTATGCTACAACATCATAAGGGTATTGAAACACCTTGCACTGCATCTGATCATCATAGCTTGGGTTTGTCTGTTTGTTCTTACATTTATTCCATAGACCTGCATCACACACATAAAAAAACCACATGTTTCAATTGGCGCCGTTGCCATTAGTGTGTTGATTTGTTTCATTTAAGATTTACAAAGGTTCAAGATTAAATTATGTTACTAATTGCTCACCACTGTCTAGTTTCTTGTTTTGGTTGGTTGTTTTGAGTTTCAGGTGTACACTCGGACAAGCACTCGATCGTGTGTCACTCTACCCTATGATCGAGCACCAACCCAAAAACCAGTCTGTTTCCGCGTTTCAATCAGTTGACCAGCAACTCGAACCAGCACTCGATTGTGTGTCTAATCAAGCAAGTGATCGAGTTGGTTGATGCAGACAAGATCCAAAGGAAACCAGAACCTACAGAAGTACATTGATCATATAAACCGCTTACCAAGGGACTTGAGGCAGCAGAAAACCAGAATCCTTCAAGAACATGAAGAACAGTTGCTGATGGATCCACCAAACATCCAGAATCAAAGGCCAAGGCATATTGGGGCAGGGGATGCTCCAAATACACACAACGAGAGAGCTGGCATAGTATCTCCTGCTGTAGCCAATAATAATTTCAAAATTAAAAGTGGGCTAATCACTATGATCTAGGCCAATAAGTTCCATGGTTTCCCAATGGAGGACCCATTGGATCATCCAAATGAATTTGGCAGACTTTGTGGCCTAACCAAGATCAATGGTGTTAGTGAAGATGGCTTCAAGCTCAGGTTGTTTCCATTGTCTCTAGGAGACAAGGCTCATCTATGGGAGATTAAGGAATGAGATTTCAGGCTTTGCACAAAAGAACAATGAGACCTTTTGTGAGGCTTGGGAGAGGTTCAAGGGCTATCAAACAAAATCTCCACACCATGGGTTCAGCAATGACTCACTACTTAGCACACTCTACAGAGGAGTATTGCCCAAGATCAGAATGTTGTTAGACACAACTTCAAATGGAAACTTCCTCAACAAGCATGTGGATGAAGGCTGGGAACTAGTGGAGGACTTGGCTCAGTCTGATGGGAACTACAATGAGGACTATGATAGAAAAGTGAGGTTTGTTGATTCTGGACCAGATGAGAAGTATAAGAAGGATTTGATGGTTGTTAATGACAAGTTGGATAGGATACTGCTTAGCCAACAAAATACACACACATTTTCTTGGTGAAGAAGACACAACAGTTCAAGATGGGGAGAATGATGTAGCTGAGTTGTGTTATGTGCAGAACCAAGGTGGTTTCAAAGGCTATAATCAGTTTAAGCCTAACAACCTATCTTATAGAAGCACAAATGTGGCCAATCCTCAAGACCAAGTTTATCCACCTCAACCACCACTACAGCAGCACAATTATATACCAAAGCAGCAACAACAAGGTTACCAGGCCCCATTGTGTCCCCCACCAGGGTTTCAGACCAACCAAACCCAGGAACCAAACTTAAGAACTCTAATGCAGCAGTTGTTGCTTAACTAAGCAAGTCGTCAGATGGAAACAACAAAGAAGTTTGCTGAGATCAACTAGAGGATAGATTCTACCTATAATGACTTGAATATCAAGTTTGATAGCTTGAACTCCAAAGTAAAGTTCATGGAGAGCAGTATGGCCTCAACTTCTGCTCCTAAGCCTAATCCACTGCCTGGAAAAGCTATTCAAGACCCAAGAGAATACACAACCAAGGCTATCTTTGTTACTGAGGACAGTGAAGTTCAAGATGGGGAGGAGATTCAATAAGTTTCAGCTCAGAATGAAGCAGAGGACCAAACAGAGATGATACTCGACAGTATGCTCGATCCAGCACACGATCGAGTGCCTGACCGAGTCACTGGTCGAGTGGTCACTACTGAGTCTAATAAGCCCACCAAGTACATTCCTCCAGCATATAAACCACCTCTGCCATTCCCAGGGCGTTTCAAAGAACAAATGATTAGGAAACTCAAGGAAAAGCTTGAGAAACAGGAATTGATGGCTATTTAACATGAAATGATTGTTGAGAAGAAAGAAGAGGAGAGAGGACCTGCCTTGGAACAGTATGAACCATATCCTCTCTATAAAGGCATGTTACTTAACATATCCAAGCAGAAGGCTAAGAATCAAGCCAAAAGGGATCTAAAAGACATTGGAACAGCTATAATTCCAACCAAGCTTGAAGATCCAGGCCCATTCAACCTACCATGCTCACTGAACTATATGCACTTCAACAAGTGCTTATGTGACCATGGAGCTTCTGTAAGTGTTATGCCCTTCTCAATAGCAGAGAAGCTAGGATATGAAGAGTTCAGGCCAAGCAACCTCTATATAAGTCTAGCTGATGGCTCTAAGAAGGATGTGGTTGGTAAACTGGAGAATCTTCCAGTGAAGATAGGCAAGGCCAGAATACCAACTGATTTCTTCATCATAAAGATGGAAAAGGAGCTTGATGATCCTATCATCCTTGGGAGACCATTTTTGGTTACAGCTAGAGCTTTTATTGATGTTAAAAAGGGTATGATCAGCCTGGACATTGCTGAGGGATTTACTATGAAGTTTGATATCAAGATTCCATCAAGTCAACCCACCATTGGAGGCCAACCCTTTGTTATAGAAGATAAAGCTGATGCTGAGTCTTTCAAGGAAGAAATGGACTCTAAGGCCAAAGTTTCAGCCAATGAGGTAGTTGTTCAAGACCTCAAGGTTACAGTTCAAGAGTTGACCAATTTGGTGAAGGATCTCCAAGTGAAGCTCAACAAGAAATCTGTTAAGAAAGCAAGGCCAAGGTTTAATATCAAGAATAAGCAAGGTTCAAGTGTTATGACAGTTTTGACCAAGAACAAGGTTCATGGTGATCAAATTGAACCAGGGGGACCTCATCACCTCTCTGGTCTCAAAACCAATCTCACTAGGGAGGAAGTCCCTAAGGTATCCTTGTGAATATTAGTCTAAATTTTTAGTATTTTGGTTTTGCTTTAGTGTTTTTGTGGCCAGGAAAGAAGGAGAGATTAATCAGAGGAAAAGAGGAAGGTTCAAATGCCAACTCGACCAGCTGCTCGAGTTCTAGCACACACTCGATTGAGTGCATGCTCGAGTATGGGGAGCCATTCTACCCATCACCACCCACTCGACCAGGGCACTCGAGCTGGGGCTCGACTGGACGCCAATCTGGAGTCATAGTTGAGTACCCTCCCTCTCCACCAGAAGTTCAAATGGACCCTCAAGACACTGGATACACTTATGACAGCATGAATGAGGTTTTAGATGACTTCTTCCACAACCCATGAGGTACCACACCACCTATCTCATTGTTTATATCATTTCATTTCAAGTTTTGTTTGTTTTAGTTCTTAAATTCTCTTTCAAATTTTTATTACACAAGGGACTGTGTAATTTAAGTTTGGGGGAGGGTTTAAGACAACACTTAACATTATTTTCTATTTTCTTATTTCAATGCATTAAATATATTGGTACTTAAATTTCATCTAAGGCATAGAAAAAACAAAAACAAATTGAAAATTTTTCACAAAAATCTTTAAATAAAAAAAATAAAGTGTTCATGTAGTTTGCATTGCATATTAAGATCTTGTTAGCATGTTTCATATAAGAATGTTTCATATATTGTATTAGGGATGTATGATGAGTTTAACCTTAACTTTTAGTCTCTTCACGTTACATGTGTCTTTATTGTTGACATGTGTCTTGAGATATTTTAATTCGATCCAATCTTCTTCTCTAAGTGATGCAATGTTGGGCCAGTTGGACTTTCTTTAGTCTCTGTAAACTGTCGTATGTTTTGTGGGTTTTTTTGCTCGGTTGTTGTGTACTGTTTATATCAATAAAATCTTCAATTGGGAAAAAAAAAACAGAACCTAAAAACAACGAGAAAAACAAAATATTTCGTTTATATAATAATTACTCTAGTGTTGAGAGTTCTGTCTGACTCAACTCTACAACTCAATGGTTGGTTGGTGTATAACAACGCCTTCATCTATGCGAGTTCGAGTAGAGTCATTTGGTAATGGTGATGGTGGTGGTGGAGATGATGATGAGTTTGATTAGAGTTTAAACTAAAAATAAACCCTAATCATAACAAGTGAGGTATTCTTAAATACCTTTTTTTCTATTAGTTTTATTTTAATGAAGTCATATATTTTTTTAATTGTTTCAGAAATGATGAAATTCGAATAGAATCGAACAATAGAAGAAGTTCTAAGAAAATCGTTGCAACTTTCGTAGGAGTTCCTGAAACCATTTTTATTATAGAAATGCTACCCAACTGGTATTTCTTTATACAAAACTTGTTTACAATTATGTATTAACAGTCTTTCGCTCCATACGATAATCGTGAGACTTAATTTTGGCTTTGTTGTTGCTGCTTCTTTTACAAAAAATCGAGAGTTCAATTTGATGGAGATAGCTAGACTTGAGAAAGCATTACTTTATTGCCTTAACAATTGTTGTATTCATGGTTCTATTCCTGATTAAATCCTAGACTACCAGTTTGCTGCCACATGTTACAGCATTTTCTGTGGACTGTTTGTAATTTATCAACTTAGAATAAACTCTGGTGTTAAGAGAGATTTAGAAAGAACTTGGAGAGCAATACACAGAGAGAGAGCGAGAGAGAGAGATCTTGGATCTGGATTTGGCGATGGGTTACGGATGGGCGATATACGAAGGCACGGTGGTGATGGTGTCACAACTACTGGAATGCTGTTTAGTATAAAACTATTGAACTGGAAGAGGGAAAACGTTTATAGGGAAGAAATGTTAAGCATTTAAGCAAAATTAGTTTATCCTTATTTAAGGACTAAGTAATATATGGAACTAAGGGCAAACAGGATGAAACCATGAGATTAAAGGTTTCCCTCAAAGTGTCAGGCATTAAAAAATCGAAGATAAGGATTCATACTGCCGATAGTAACTGTGCTTTACGAAACCATGAGAGCTCTTCATTTCTAATTCCTTGAATTCGAGACTCGAAGCTCTTCTCCCATGCATAACATCTAACAAAGTTGGAGAATGCCAAGAGAATATATTATATGAAGAATAAATGGTTTAAGAATGTACCGTTCATAAAAGCTAAAAGAGAAGTAATTAAGATTATCATACTTTACAATATCCATAGATGCCAAAATCTCATTTATGATACTGACTCTTTTGTCAGTCCACTGGAGTCCTTCTTTAGTCAGTTCCCGCATTCTTCTTACAATCAGAGTCTATTTATCAAGAAACAGAATAGGCGGACTTGTATGTAAACAGATGCAATTACCACAACTTTTACAATTGAAAACTAGTCAAAAGCACATAACGAAGCTGGAACATGTAACGTGAGGAGACTAAAAGTTTTCCGTCATCATCCTTCGCCGTTGAAGCCATCGATTCCGCCGGAGAATGAAACTAACGTCGACTAAAGATCGAAGATAGATTCTTTTGTGTTTCTCCGACAACTGCAAAACAGAAGTGAAGATCTAATACGGATCCATTAATCTCAAAAGAGAAAAAGATCTCCGATTAATCCACCTCTGTTGACTAAAAACCAGTCGAAGCTTAAACATAAAAGTACAGCTAAAGGCAATAGTAATAAGCTGAGGAAAGAGCTTTGAATCTTCAACTGAAATTGCAAATCGCCTAATCTTTATCCGTAAACTTTAAACCCAAAGGATAGGTTGGAATTGAACCCTCATGAGCAGAGATGTCACTGTTACGCACCAACACACATATCCGATGAGATTTTAACTAAAAACAATCAACGGTCTAAACGAAACCGTGATAAAAAAACAAAAAAAAAAGCAAACCGACATGCCGGAGAAGAGAGAAGGCAAAAAACAGAAATAAACCGAACTACGTCGGGTTGAAACCTTAAGCTAGCCATCACTGCTGTATGAGCCGAAGATGCTAGACAAGAACCGACCATGCACTGCTGTGAAAGTCAGTCCATGTCGAGCAAAAGCCGGATACCACACCGGACGGCAAGCCAAACACCGTCGTTAAAGAAATTGGACGATGTTGGAAATGGAAGTCAGCCACCACTGTTAAAGAAACCAGATGATGCTGGATGAAAAGGCAAAAAAAGATTTGGACGGCAAATCAAACGGGAAAAGCTTCCTCTCTCTTTGAAAAATTTTGAGAGAGAGAAAAGAGAGAGAAACCTTCCCATGAGATCTGTTTAAGATATGTTTTTATTAAAACCAAAAAAAAGATATATGTTTTTATTGCTCTGCTTTTGGATGATTTCACTATTGAATATGAGACCAAGTAGGCCCATTTACTTAATTAAAAAAAAAAAAAAAACCCCAGGGATCAATACTAAGTAACTAACTGATTTATCGGTAAAAAAAAGACCAAAACGTAACATCCGGTTACCCGGAATGGGATCCATTGGAGTTGCGATTGAAATTAGAAAATTTGATTCCAGTGCTCATCGAGAATGGAGACGAAGGAGATAGAGAAGCTGTGCCAGAGGTGCAAACAAAGCTACTCAGATTCTTCAAACGACGCTTCCTCTTGCCGTTTTCACCCTTCCTTCTTTGTTTGTCGTCGCCACGATGACCAGAAAAGGTGGTTTCCTAAAATCTGCTTACAATCCTAAACAACAGCTTGATCCCCTACCCTATACAGATTTATGAAATGGGTTTTTGAAAGCAATCAAATTAGCATGTATTAATTTGTGTATCCAAGGTTCTGGATCTGTTAGCTAATTTAGTGGATTTTGGTCAATTCGTTGTAGCCAATAATGGTGAAGTGAGAGCTGATCATTATCTCAGTCAGTTTAATGGCTTTTTTTTGTTGCATCATTAGGGTCGAAAAGTGCATGTTTTTTTTTTCTTTTTCTTGAAACTAGCTCTTAAGCCTTCTTTGCAGATACTTAGCTACTTTTGTTGTATTTGCCTTACCCATTTAATAATACTCTTTAAATCAAGTTTGTTTACCAATTCCTGATCTGCTCTAGTAATATTAGTTCCAAGTTTAAATGAGATAGTCTGAGATTTTGGCATAATCATGAAGCTGTATAATGATTGTAATCTCTCTTAAACCTAGAATACTTCCAAGGACTGGAGGTTCCTAGTGGCTTACATTTTTTCTTGGGAAATCAAGATATTGTTTATCCTAAGGTTAACGGAACTAGTAAAGAGTGGGTGAAGATAAATCTTAGAGGATATTATCTGATTCTCTGATTCTCTGTTCCTTATTGATCTTTATTAGTCTGTTCTCTTCTCCTTGGTCTTTTGTTATTTACTTACATCCTCGGCTTTTGGTGTTCTCTGTTCCACATAGCAAAAGCTAATGAGCTCTTATTGTTATGTGCAGCAAATGAGTTTATTCCTGATGTTCATGCTTCTTAGTTTTTGCATTCATATTCTCGCTGGTTCCTGAGATTCGTTATTTCATGTCTATTGTATAAGGTGAACTAACTGATTATATATTCATTCACAACCGTCGCTCCTACGTGGAGAATCCGACTAGAGTATGATGCCATCTGTTTGATTACTTTTGTATTTTTTTACCAAGAGCTTTAGACAAACTTTTTTTTTTTTTTTTTTTTGAACTAAGAGCTTTAGACAAACTAAAACTTGTTTTTTGTCAAGAATAAAGGTATTATGAATTGAAACCAGAATATCCACCATATTGCAGCCAAGTTCTACGACTGTTGCGGAGCAGAGGATCCTAATGCACCAGGTTGTGTCACCAGTCCTCACATTTCATATGATGACTAATAAATATATAAATGAGCTCTCACGACCCTTTTTCTTTGAAACATTTTGTAAAAAATCTCACATTTCTTAGTGTTCTTGTAAAACAAAAGACTTAGCTTGTGATCTTGCTGCAGTTTTGCACATTGGCTACAGCGTAAACTGTTTTATTGCATCTTAGTTGGGTTTTGTGAATAGGGGTGTCTGAATTTTTTGACGTGAGAATTTTCGCTAGGGATTTGGACGATTACAGTCTATTTGGTTGTTCGTACACTAGTGGTCTTGTTATCAGTGAATGCTTGTAAAAGAGAGTGAAATTATGAATTGGTCTGATAGTTTTTTTTAAATCGATCAATCTGATCATTATTGTTTTTTTCAATGAATACATTTTCTTTAGTTAACACGGAGAATTAAAATCTAAATAAAACATATTTTAAAATATAAATATCTTGTCTTCTAAGGAAAATACCAAAATCATAAGACAAAAATATTCTACTTGGAAATATCAAACATAGAGGTAGTTTTGAACCTCTATTTGTCTCTTACTTTATGTATAACTTAATAAAAAAAAAAGGTAAATTACATAGAATAGAAACTGTTCATGTTTTTTATTCATCTTTTGGCAAAGTCAAACACAACTTTTATAGAATAGCCACAAGGTATTTTTTTAGACCAAAATATTCGTAACTAAACTAGATGATACAGTAATTATATATGGGTAGTTAGTTTTTTTCGTCAACTACAAAGAAAATATAAATAAAAAATATGAAATATTAGATAATATAAATTTATTATTATTTCTTCAACCTCTTTTGTTTTCACATTTTTTCTCTTTCTAGCGTTATAACTATTTTTTATTTTTGTCCTTTTAATTACAATTCATTTTTCTCTATTTTTTAAGACCCATTTTCATAACTTTTTTTTTTTATTTGAATCGTACCGTTAAAAATGATTCGTATATGTGTTAACATTAACATTTGCATGTGTTATGTGTACGTATATGGTAATAAATTATATACTTTTGTGTACGTAAATATTAAAATGATTTGTATACTTATGTGTACGTATATGGTAATAATTAGTACGTACATGGTAATAATTTGTGTACAAGATTGTATATATATATGAAATTACAAGGATGGAGTTTTTCTACAAAAAAAAACATATATAAGGAGGAAGTGTATATAATAGTACACAATGTCGTACATGTACCCTACATCACTATACTAAATACATATATACGATATACGCAACATTTTACACTAAACATATACTACTTAGTGCAATTTTACATTCTAAATTCAAATTTTATTTCAAACTTTTCTATCTCACATACATTTTTTCTTTTACATTCTTACACTTATGATTACAAATTGCAATTACATTTTCACATAGATTTCAACACTTATGATCAGTTCCTTCTTTGGCTTAGATCCCCTTCTAATGAACCAAAAATAAAACCCTTGAAGGTTATTGCGGCTCAAGCAGCGGTTTATACAATTTGCCATGAGAGAAATGCTTGCATTTTCACCGGCAATCGTACCCCAATTGCAGGTTTGAAGCTAACTAATGAAACATAAAAATATCAACAATGTCAACAACTACATTGACATTTGAAATCATGTCCTACAATACCTCACTAGTGGTCACAAGTTATTTTAATGTACGTACATATGAATGTGTACGTACATATGAACACACAAGTTGTTTACAAACAAAACATTCAAAACATGTACGTACACTAGTTATTTTAATGTAACATTCAAAATATGTACTTATGTGAGAAATGCGATGGCAATCATCATAAAACGAATTATGTCATTCAATCTTGTTTGAGACTAATTAGGGAGAGAAGTGAAACAATCACACATAAAGATATGTATAACTGAAGCAATAACACATTCTCTCACTGTATTCACACAATTACAAATAAACTCACTGTTGAACATGGTTATAGAGGTGTTAAACCCATCGTTGAACATAGTTATAGAGGTGTCAAAAATATAAGCTATGTATGTTGCAGTTTGGTGTACGTACATAACGTTCTTTTATTTAGTGTATGTTGCAGTTTGGTGTATGTAAATAACGTTCTTTTGCATAGTGTATGTCCACAAATCCGTTTTAATGAAGGACATTATTGTAATTTTGTAGTCATCTTCAACATATCTTTTTCTACAACCCTAGCTAATATTGTCGTTGTTGTTCACGAGAAATTTTCTCTTTTTCTTCTTCTCGTCAGAGTTCTACACACCCATACACATCAGAAATTTCCTCCCCTTCTTCTCACCAGAGTTCTACACATCAAAACTCACCGAAATTTTCCTCCACTTCTTCTTATCGCTGGAATTATACACACCCAAACTCATTAAATCTTGTAACACATCCAAACACGCCGGAATTATACACATAATAGTTTGGTGTACATAATATTTTGTTTAATGTACATAATAGTTTGGTGTACGTCCATTATGTTCATTTGTTTAATGTGTACGTCCATAAGTCTGTTTTTAATAGAGGATAAAATTGTATTTTTGCACTCTTCTTCAACATTGGTATCTTCTGCAACCCTAATATTGCAGCCATGTTCACAGCTCCTCTTGAACCTTGTTTTTCTTTACAGTTTAATGTAATTTACACCTAAACCTTGTAAATCTAACATATAGTAGCATATTTTAAATTCAAAAACTAAAATTTTTGAGTTTTTAATTTGTTTGGAAAAACCAATGAAGCAAATCATAATCATTTTTCTTTTCTTCTCCTCGCCGGAGTTCTACACAGCAAATCAAAATATTTCTCCTCCTCTTCTTCTTCTTCTTCTTGCTGGAGTGCTAAACACAATTTTGTTTCATCGGAATTTCTTACTATTATTCTCTCAGTTTCCTGTTTTTTATGCGAAGGAAGAAGAACCAAATACTTAAGATAACTTTCAATTATATTTTTATTTTTTAATTAACCGAACATGGCACCTTTGAGTAATGACACCAAACTATAATTTTCTAATTATAGGGTATTTTTGTCTTTTTTTTTAGGGTAGTTATTCTGTGAAAAGTGAAATTGACTTTGTCAATTCATGAGAGAAAATGTTTATTTGGTGTGATTTGTGAAAATTTATTATAAAAAAAACTTGTGGTTTTTACGAGAGTTTTAAATTAAAAAATACATGTCAAATTTTATTGATGTGAATATTTGGATTTTGACCGTAAGTCTTTTTGTAAGTTAAGAGTTTGATCTTATGCGTCTCATTTTACAACACAAGTTATATCATGTGACACCTTTTTAACTTGCTATTTCACTTTACGACACCCATATTTTCTTTTTACATCGGGTAAATAGTGTTGTTCTAGTTTCAAAAAGAACACCATATAGTACTTTGTCTTAGAATAGGGACATAATATTCAATATTGTTCTAGTTTCATCAATCATCATGATATATCATGGTTTTTACGGTTTTTAACGATGATATAAAAAGTGTTTTAGTGTCTTTTCGATGTATTTTTAGGTTTTTTTATGAATTCTAACAGTTTTTCTAAGATTTTGGCACAAATAGAACAAAGTGAAGTAATTTGGAACGTTTTGGAGCATTGAACAAAAGGAAATCAACTTGAAGACAATAAAAAGTGATGGTGTCGATTGACATCACCTTTGGTGTCAATCAACACCCCGTTTAACCGACACAACAAGGCCTAAGTTTAAAGATTTAAAAAGTGGCCCCAAAGTTTTCCTAATTGCAACATTAGTCCATGGATCGTTACTTACCAATCTCTATTGACTATGACTCTCGGATTCTCAACCACGACTCTTTGGAAACTCGTCTAACACTCGATGGAAACTTGTCTAACACTCGATGGAAACTCGTCTAACACTCGGATTCTCGACCACGATTCTTAGGAAACTCGTCTAACGTACTGCTACCGTAGCTTCTAATGTATCACTACTGTAGCCGCTAATGTACCACGTACTGCTCTCGGACCGCCGCATGTACCATATGTGTAGCGGGTCCGCTGGTCTGGTCCTGATATTCGTGGTACCACCCACGATTTCCGGAGGCGTTCATTACATTTATATTGCCGATGACTTTTGAGATTCTAGTATTAATTTACAATTTTTTTATGTAAATGGTTTTCTTGCAAAAAAAATATTTGAAGGGTTTTTTTTGCACAAAACCCTAAAGTTAATGATACATATTTTTAGGGAGCGAGTTACACTGTAAACGAAGATATACAATCAACAGATTATTTCAATTTCTTGTGGTATTTCCACAACTGTGAATCTGCTTATCAAAGTCCACTACTGTTTCCTTGTAGATAGTAGGGATATGTTGTCGTTCATCACACAACAGCAGTACACCAGCTTTTACAATCAGAAAATAAACATGAAGAATTGAAGATTAATGAGTGCCCCGTTGTTTTTTTTTTAAATTAATGAATAATAAATAATAATAATAAATACACTACAGCTAGTGGTCTCATACCCACTAGTCACCTAACCACAAACACATCCAACAGCGGAAATAACAGATATCAATACCAATAAATAATCCAATCATAATCCAATAACCGATATTAATTGCAAATCATAAACTAATGATCCAAACATCATAAACCAGAGAACCAGCAATCCTAAACAATATTCTAGGACTCAACTCTAGCAAACTAACATAAGCCAGACAACCAAGCGAACCACTAGAACATCCTCCTCTTAATTGCCTTGATTCCACGATCACACTTTGCCTGTACCTGCACCACAAACGCAAATTGCAATGCATGAGTATTTTATAAACAATCAATAAGGCAATCCTCCCATCTACTGGGCTATACACACAAGCAATAGAGTCATCTCTAACCATCAATAAACAATCAACAATCAACAATAACAAACCAGGACTCAGCATCGACCGACACCAACATGCATTGACTCACCCCAGTTGGAGGTTGTGTCGACCGACGCAAGATCTGAATCGACCGATGCAAGGTTAACTTGCATCGATCGATGCTTCCATTGCATCGACCGACGCATGCTCGACATAGCACAAAAACCCTTGATTTTACGCGCCGTCCTTGCATCTGCATCGACCGACGCACAGTGTGCATCCAATCGTCCCAAATACCAATCTAACAAGCCTAACAATACAAAACAAGCAAATCAGAGATTTCTCCAGCTTAGATAAGCCATGGTCATACACTTGCCTTTGCCAAGAAGATTTTGAACCTTAAACACGCAGGAAAACACTTCTAGAAGCCTCCTACAACGTCCTAAATCTCATATCTCAGCAGGAAAGCAACCAATCCACAGAAAAATCACCAAGAACACTAAGAACGCTCTTTCCCCTTTTCCTTTGCCCAAAACGCAGCGTTTCACTTAAACTCGTCCGCAAAAAACACCCTTGCATCGGTCGTATGTTGGTTCACGAATGTTACAATTCTCCCCCACCAATTTATATTCATCCTCGAATCTCGATCAACCCTCAGCCAAGGACTCCCGTGCTACCGTCTCCACGGCCTGCACTCCTCTGACCGACATACGAAAGGTCACCTCTAGGCGATAGACTCACGCTCTAGGCATTATTTGCTCTCGACATTTGGACTCTCCTTTTTACTCACAGGCCTAAACCTTGAGTTTTTTATTGGCTCCTCATCAGACCAAAGCCTGCATGCCATAATATTGGCNGGTCTGCTCCTCCACACCATCACAGTCCCAAAGGACTCTCATCAAATGAATCTTCTTCTTCCGAAGTTCCTTGATCCTCCTNCTCCTCATCGGGTCTAAGCTCGCATGTCATAATGTATATAAGGGAGTCCAATACTCGTCTCTCGGGTTGCCACCCTACAGCGCGCCCCCGGATTGTCATCCGAAGTCGANAGTGGAGACACTTCCGCAACATAGACACATGGAAAACTTTATGGAATGCACNCTACAAAGTCTTAGAATATGATGGTACTAGGAGAACCTAAGTTCCCCAAGAGTCGAGAGCAAACAATTCTGAACACGTCTAAGTCCTTTCTGTGGCTCGCGTAAGACAACCCGATGCCCTACAAACCACATATCCCCTCACTGGGATACCTCATGACCACACCAAGATCATCCCACTGCCCAACGGGCTGCCACAAAGGCCAAACACATGTCCTAAACAGGACCACCACCAAGGCCAAACAAATGTCCTAAACATGACCGCCACCAAGGCCAAACAAATGTCCTAAAAAAGGACCGCCACCAAGGCCAAATAAATGTCCTAAAAAGGACCGCCACCAAGGCCACTCGTCCCGAAGGACCATCACAAAGACCATATGTCCCGGAGGACCGCTTTAACAGGCACTCTGGCTAAATAGCCCGCCACAAAGGCCACACTGTGGTTAAACAGCCTGCCACAAAGGCCACACTGTGGCTAAACAGCCTGCCACAAAGGCCACACGAGCCCTCTCCAAGGGTCTCCGCCACTAAAAATGGACAAATTCTAACTCACATAAAACTTTCCATTATTTGCACTTTCCACTTCTGGAAACTTTCCACTTATAGAAACTTCTCAAACAGAAACCTTTCCTCCAACACACTGCCTCGCGGAAAATTTGTACCCAAACACCACCTCATCTTGNGAGCATAACAGTGTACGGCATGACCTCCCATACAAAGCCTCATAAGGAGCCATGCCAATATTCGCCTGGTAACTATTGTTGTAAGCAAACTCTACCNATTTGCACTTTCCACTTCTGGAAACTTTCCACTTATAGAAACTTCTCAAACAGAAACCTTTCCTCCAACACACTGCCTCGCGGAAAATTTGTACCCAAACACCACCTCATCTTGTTACTTAGTCGCAAAACCAACCATCCCAAGCGACCAAGTAAACAAGAGAGATGGGCTGGAGTACTCCATTCCCGCTCCAGCCACGGATTACAGATAGGACCAGGCTAGGCAAGCTCAAGTTGCGGCTTGCTTCTCATACCACTTCTTAAACCTTGCCTTCATCTTCGCCTCAGGCTCCTAGGTCTGCTCCTCCACACCATCACAGTCCCAAAGGACTCTCATCAAATGAATNATTGTTGTAAGCAAACTCTACCAAGCTCAAATGATCTACCCAATGGCCACCCCAATCCAGCACACACATCCTCAACAAATCCTCCAACATCTGGATCGTCCTCTCTGACTGTCCATCTGTCTAGGGATGATAAGTTGTACTCATATGCACCTTAGTGCCCATCTCTGCCTAAAATGCCCTCCAGAACACCGAAGTGAACTTGGAATCCCTATCAGACACTATGCTCGATGGCACCCCATACAACATGACTATCTCTTTCACATACTTCTTAGCCAAGACCGCTGCTCCATCAGTCTTCTTAATGGCCAGAAAATGTGCCGACTTAGTCAACCGGTCCACAATGACCAAAATAGCATCATACGTCCTGGACACTGGCAAACCCACCATGAAGTCCATAGTAATCATATCCCACTTCCACTCTGGAATGGGAAGACTCTTCAGCTACCACCTGGTACCTAATGCTCAGCCTTCACTAGCTGACACACATCGCACCTCGCAACCCAACTAGCTATGTGATAGTACCTCTTGAGATCTCGGTACATCTTAGTCGCTCCCGGATGAATAGAGAACATGCTAGCATGAGCCTCTCTCAGAATCTCCTGCCTCAACTCCTCATCCTTGGGTACACAGATCCGCCCATGCACCAGAATAGTACCATTAGCCAAAACCTGATACTCTGAGTCAACATCCTTTGAGGCATTCACCAGCCCCAAATCCGACTCCTGAGCCAACC
>NW_010921717.1:106580-137368 GCF_000633955.1 Camelina sativa
AGATAGAAAATGAAAAGATAGAAGATGAAGAGATAGAAGATGAAAGAAAGAGATGAAAAGATGGATAGATGAGAAGATGAAAGGTTTTGATTAGAAGAATACCAAAAGTCCTTGAGCGGGCTCTGATACCACTTGATGTGATTCTTGATGCTCTGATACCACTTGATGTGATCCTCCCAAGGAATCGACGCTCTAAGGTAGGTAGACTGATAATCCTAGAATTCCGATGGCTCGCGAAGCTGGATGATAAGCCGTGAGATAAACTCGAAAATCCTTGTGCCCCAAACTCTCTTAAAAAAAACCAAACAAAGCAAGGCGGTTGAACTTTAGATAGAAGCTTCGCGGAGACAGATGACAAGGCGTGAGACGAATCCCGAAAATCCTTGTGCCCTAGACTCTCTTATAACGACTCTTCAATCCTCAGCTAGTGAATGGCAACGTCATGTGCGGCGGAATCACTTGATATACCAAAACTCTTTGATGTAACCCACCAAGGAGAACTCTTTGATGTAACCCACCAAGGAGAAAGAACTAGTTCCAAAGGAACAAAGGAGTTTACCACTCTCAAATAAAAGATAAAAGATTTTTTGATTGAATGATTTTCTATAATGAGATTACATGTGTTTATATAGGGATAGAAAACTTGGTCACAAAGCCAAGTATTGGTTATTCTTGAAACTAAAAACATTAAAGATACTAAGTTGAATGAAGACCAAACTCTTGGTGCATGTTTCCTTCCTCCAAAGTGACTTTTGGTGCATGTATCTCTTATTTTCGTCACTCTTCTTAGACCACAAAATAAAGTGATTATTTTGGGCTTTCTTGGGCTTGTATTAGGCTCAAAGTGGACTGACCTTGATAGATATCATCCCCAATACAATTTTCCATGTTCTCTTTGCTCCAAATATCTTCAAATATCAATTGAACAGCTCCAGCAAGCTGTTTGGTCTTTTCCCTTGTCATTGGTCCAACAGGTACAAGCATAGCATCCTCAGGAACAAGCTCAGCTTCCACTTGATCATCCTCATTGCTTCCCATTATCATATCATGCCCCTCCTCTTCAAAAGGATTTGTCCTCAAATCTGGACCATCTGCAACAAATGGAGCCAAATCAGAAACATTAAAAATGGAACTCACTTTGTACTTACCTTGCAAATCAAGCTTGTAATCATTGTCATTGATTTTCTTCAAGACTTTAAACGGACCATCGACCCTTTGCATTAGTTTAGACTCTCTTTCAGCTAGGAAACGTTCCTTTCTCAGGTGTATCCAGACCAGATCTCCCACTTCAAAAACCAGCTGTCGTCTTCCTTTGTTTGCTTGCTTCTCCTACTGCTTTGTCCTTGCTTCAATGTTGAGTCGTGCTTTCTCATGAATCTGCTTGAGAAGTTCAGCTTTCTTTTTCCCATCCATACTAACTCTTTCACTCAAAGGTAAAGGAATTAGATCCAAAGGTGTTAAAGGGTTAAAACCATAAACAATTTAGAAAGGGGAATACTTAGTAGCAGAATGAACTGAATGATTATATGCAAACTCAACATGAGGCAAACAATCTTCCCAAGATTTGATGTTCTTCTTAATGATAGCACGAAAAAGTGTAGATAAATTCCTATTCACTACTTCAGTTTGTCCATCAGTTTGAGGATGACAAGTGGTTGAAAACAACAACTTAGTCCCTAACTTAGACCACAAAGTTTTCCAGAAATAGCTTAAGAACTTCGTATCTCTATCAGAAACAATAGTTCTAGGCATGACTGCTATCGAACAACTTCTCTAAAGAATAAATCAGCAACGTTTGAAGCATCATCAGTTTTGTGACATGGAATGAAGTGTTCCATCTTAGAAAATCTATCAACAACCACAAAGACAGAATCTCTACCTCTTTTGGTTCTAGGCAGTCCTAGCACAAAATCCATTGAAAGATCAGTCCAAGGTTTAGTATGAATGGGTAAAGGAGTATACAAACTATGGGGTTGTACTTTAGACTTGGCTTGCTTGCAAATGACACACCTTCCGAAAATTCTTTCCACATCTCTCTTCATATGCGGCCAGTAGAAATGATCCTGCATAACACTAAGCGTTTTGGCAACTCCAAAATGTCCCATTAATCCTCCTCCATGAGCTTCTCTGACAAGTAAATCTCTCAAAGAACAATTAGGCACACACAAACGATTTTCATAGAATATAAATCCTTCATGCTGAAAGTATTTTCCATGAGCAAACTTTTCACAAGCTTGGAAATCTTCTTTGAACTCAGAATCAGTATCATACATTTCCTTAAGTTGTTCAAAGCCTAACAACTTAGCATCAAGAGTAGAAATGAGTGCATACCTTCTTGACAAAGCATCGGCAACAACATTGTCTTTACCTTGTTTGTATTGAATGACATATGGAAATGTCTCTATGAACTCAACCCACCGAGGATGGCGCTTGTTTAGCTTCTGTTGACCTTTCAAGTGCTTTAGAGACTCATGATCTGTGTGAATCACAAACTCCTTCGGCCAAAGATAGTGTTGCCAAGTTTGTAGAGCTCTAACTAAGGCGTACAACTCCTTGTCATAAGTTGGATAATTCAGGGTTGCTCCTCCAAGTTTCTCACTGAAATAAGCAATTGGTCTCTACTCTTGCATCAACACAGCTCCAATTCCTACACCAGAAGCATCACATTCAATTTCAAAAGTTTTCTTAAAATCTGGTAAAGAAAGAAGGGGTGCAGAAGTTAGTTTTTGTTTCAAGAGTTGAAATGCGTCTTCTTGTGTTGTCTCCCATTTAAATCCAACTTCTTTCTTGATAACCTCAGTGAGAGGAGCAGCAATGGTGCTGAAATCCTTCACAAATCTCTGGTAGAAGCCGGCAAGACCATGGAAACTCCTGACTTCACCAACTGTCTTTGAACTAGGCCATTCTCGAATTGCCTTTACCTTCTCGTCATCGACCTTAATGCCCTGTGCACTCACAACAAATTCTAGAAAAATAAGGTTATCTGTGCAAAAAGTGCATTTCTTGGAATTCGCAAACAGTTGCTCCCTCCTAAGAACATCTAAAATAATTTTCAAATGCTCTACATGGTCATCAAGGCTTCGACTGTATATCAAGATGTCATCAAAATACACAACCACAAAAACTCCTATGAATGCTCTCAAGACATGATTCATTAACCTCATAAAAGTACTAGGTGCATTTGTTAACCCAAAAGGCATCACAAGCCATTCATATAATCCATGCTTAGTCTTAAATGCAGTTTTCCACTCATCACTCTCCTTCATACGAATTTGGTGATATCCACTCTTAAGATCAATTTTAGAAACCACACATGACCCATGTAACTCATCTAGCATGTCATCTAAGCGAGGGATAGGGTGACGATACTTTACAGTGATATTGTTGATGGCCCTGCAATCCACGCACATTCTCCAACTACCATCCTTTTTTGGCACAAGTAACACCGGTACAACACATGGGCTCATGCTCTCCCTAATGTATCCCTTTTCCATGAGCTCACTGATTTGTTTCTGCAGCTCCTTTGTCTCTACATGATTGGTTCTATAGGCTGGCCTATTAGGAAGTGAAGCTCCTGGGACAAAGTCTATTTGATGTTCAATTCCCCGAATTGGTGGCAAACCATCTGGATTTTCTTCTGGAAAAACATCGTCATAGTCCTGCAAAGGAGAAACAATATTGCTCGGAAGTTCCGGCTCAAAATTAGTCGAACTCATGAGAGTTTCCTTGTACATAAGCAAAATGATAGGTTGATCCAATAATAAAGCTTTATTAATCTCACTTGCTCTCACAAAGAAGTTAGATTGTCTCACATGGTTACTCTCAAAGGCCTTTTGCTGGGTTTTTCTCAAACTCTCACTCTCTTCTTTATGGTTTTTAGTGTTTAGGGGTTCACTCACATTGTTATTTCCAAGTTGCAGCTGATCTTCGTAGACCTCATATGGTGTTAATGGAACTAGTGTGATCTTCTTCCCTTTGTGCTCAAAAGAGTGTTTGTTGGTGTAGCCATCATGATTAACCTTGCGATCAAACTGCCATGGCCTTCCCAACAGAATGTGACTTGCTTCCATGGGCAATATATCACACAACACTTCATCTTCATACTTCCCAATGGACAAAGGAATCAACACTTGCTGGTTAACCTTCATATTCCTTTGGTTATTCAACCACTGAAGATTATATGGCATGGGATGCTTCTTTGTATCCAACTTCAGCTTCTCCACCAAAATAGTGCTTGCAACATTAGTACAGCTTCCTCCATCAATGATAAAACTGCACACTTTATCCTTCACCAAACACCTTGTGTGGAACAAGTTTTCTCATTGTTCTACTTCCTGGACCTTGTCTTGCATCACCAAATCTCTTCGTGTAACCAACAATTTCCCCTCTGTAGCACAAACCTCATGTTCTTCCAAAGATGAAGTGGAATCACATTCTTTCTCTTCCTCAGTTTCAACCTCTCCATTCTCCATCAATATCATGGTTCGCTGGTTTGGACATCGGCTAGCATAGTGTCCTATCCCATGACATCTGAAGCATTGGATATCTCGGTTCCTAGTGTGAGTAGCCTCCGCTTTTCCTTTTGACTCTTGTCCAACAACATTTGGCTTAGCTCCCACATTTGGTTTGAAGTCTGTCCTAGGCCGAAAACTTGACTTATCCTCCTTGTAGTAACTCGGCTTTGAACTAGAACCAACGACTTGTCGAGTATTGCTCTTTCTTTTAAGTTGCTCCTCAATCAGAATTGCCTTGTGCAACATCTCTTCCAAGTCCTCATAGGTTTGCAACTCCATTTGATCTTGAATATTTCTGGCCAATCCTCCTAGAAACCTTGCCATAGTTGCATCTACTTCTTCTTCAATATCAGCTTTAATCATAAGAGATTCCATCTCCTGGAAGTAATCCTCTACACTCTTGTTGCCTTGACTTAGACGTCTCAATTTCTGATGCAACTCTCTATTGTAGTGGCTGGGCACAAACCTTTTTCTCATAACTGTCTTCAATTCATCCCATGTTTCAACAGGTTGGACACGTCGCTGCATCCTAGTAGTAACCAGTTTATCCCACCAATTGATCGCATAATCATAAAACTATGTAGCAGCTACTTGAAACTTCTTGCGGTCTGAATAGTCTTGACATCTAAAGACTAACTCCATTTTCTATTTCCACTCCAAGTAAGCATCTGGATCATTCTTTCCATAGAATGGTGGTATTNCTTGTCTTGCATCACCAAATCTCTTCGTGTAACCAACAATTTCCCCTCTGTAGCACAAACCTCATGTTCTTCCAAAGATGAAGTGGAATCACATTCTTTCTCTTCCTCAGTTTCAACCTCTCCATTCTCCATCAATATCATGGTTCGCTGGTTTGGACATCGGCTAGCATAGTGTCCTATCCCATGACATCTGAAGCATTGGATATCTCGGTTCCTAGTGTGAGTAGCCTCCGCTTTTCCTTTTGACTCTTGTCCAACAACATTTGGCTTAGCTCCCACATTTGGTTTGAAGTCTGTCCTAGGCCGAAAACTTGACTTATCCTCCTTGTAGTAACTCGGCTTTGAACTAGAACCAACGACTTGTCGAGTATTGCTCTTTCTCTTAAGTTGCTCCTCAATCAGAATTGCCTTGTGCAACATCTCTTCCAAGTCCTCATAGGTCTGCAACTCCATTTGATCTTGAATATTTCTGGCCAATCCTCCTAGAAACCTTGCCATAGTTGCATCTACTTCTTCTTCAATATCAGCTTTAATCATAAGAGATTCCATCTCCTGGAAGTAATCCTCTACACTCTTGTTGCCTTGACTTAGACGTCTCAATTTCTGATGCAACTCTCTATTGTAGTGGCTGGGCACAAACCTTTTTCTCATAACTGTCTTCAATTCATCCCATGTTTCAACAGGTTGGACACGTCGCTGCATCCTAGTAGTAACCAGTTTATCCCACCAATTGATCGCATAATCATAAAACTATGTAGCAGCTACTTGAAACTTCTTGCGGTCTGAATAGTCTTGACATCTAAAGACTAACTCCATTTTCTTTTCCCACTCCAAGTAAGCATCTGGATCATTCTTTCCATAGAATGGTGGTATTTTCAACTTGATTCCTCTCAAATCATCATCATTTCTTCCTCTAACCTCTTTGTTTCTCCTTGGACGCCTTTGACCCTCACTAGACGAATTGCTTCTTTGGTTGTAGTAGTCGTCTTCTTCATTTCTGTTACGCCTAGGTCGATCTCTGCCCCTCCGATCGCGTTCCCCTTCAATCTGCTGGTGCATAGCCTCCATTTCAGTGCGAAACAACTAAGTAAAATGCCCCGTCAAAGCTTGCATTTGGATAGGCGAAAGACCTGCCACTTGTTCTCTTCTTGGGCTGTTGTTTCCGGAGTTATCACCTTCATTAGAAGACATTTTTTCCTACAAAACTGAACAAACAGTTAGTAGTAAAATATCTCACTAATGTTTCTCTCAAAGTGTTTCCCACAAGTGTTTCACTCAATCTCTCAAAATGTTCTCACAATAGTGGTTTTCTCTGAGGTTCCAATAAAACTAATCCAACTCAACTCAATGAGATACCAAAGTTTTTTCAGTAAATTGTTACCCAAAAAGAAATAGAATGGAATAGATTGATGAAAAGAAATAAAATAAAATCAGTTTATTTATTTATTTTTTTTTTTTTGCAGAACGGGTTCTTCTTTTTTTTTTTTTTTTTTTCTTTTTTTATAAGGTAGAAGATGAAAAGATAGAAAATGAAAATATAGAAGATGAAGAGATAGAAGAAGAAAGAAAGAGATGAAAAGATGGATAGATGAGAAGATGAAAGGTTTTGATTAGAAGAATACCAAAAGTCCTTGAGCGGGCTCTGATACCACTTGATGTGATTCTTGATGCTCTGATACCACTTGATGTGATCCTCCCAAGGAATCGACGCTCTAAGGTAGGTAGACTGATAATCTTAGAACTCGCGAAGCGGGATGATAAGCCGTGAGATAAACTCGAAAATCCTTATGCCCCAAAATCTCTTAAAACAAACCAAACAAAGCAAGGCGGTGGAACTTTAGATAGAAGCTTCGCGGAGACAGATGACAAGGCGTGAGACGAATCCCGAAAATCTTTGTGCCCTAGACTCTCTTATAACGACTCTTCAATCCTCAGCTAGTGAATGGCAACGTCAAGTGCGGAGGAATCACTTGATATACCGAAACTCTTTGATGTAACCCACCAAGGAGAACTCTTTGATGTAACCCACCAAGGAGAAAGAAGTAGTTCCAAAGGAACAAAGGAGTTTGCCACTCTCAAATAAAAGATAAAAGATTTCTTGATTGAATTATTTTCTCAAATGAGATTACATGTGTTTATATAGGGATAGAAAACTTAGTCACAAAGCCAAGTATTGATTATTCTTGAAACTAAAAACATTAAAGATACTAAGTTGAATGAAGACCAAACTCTTGGTGCATGTTTCCTTCCTCCAAAGTGACTTTTGGTGCATGTATCTCTTATTTTCGTCACTCTTCTTAGACCACAAAATAAAGTGATTATTTTGAGCTTTCTTGGGCTTGTATTAGGCTCAAAGTGGACTGGACTTGATAGATATCATCCCCAATACAATTTCCCATGTTCTCTTTGCTCCAAATATCTTCAAATATCAATTGAACAGCTCCAGCAAGCTGTTTGGTCTTTGCCCTTGTCATTGGTCTAACATGTACAAGCATAGCATCCTCAGGAACAAGCTCAGCTTCCACTTGATCATCCTCATTGCTTCCCATTATCATATCATTCTCCAGAACTGCCCTCAAAAGCATGCTCTTCAGGACTCTTAGAATAAACCAGGATGTCGTCGATGAAAATGATGACAGACACGTCCAGAAACTCCTAGAACACATTGTTCATCAATCTCATAAACGCAGCTGGTGCGTTAGTCAACCCAAACAACATCACTACAAACTCAAAATGCCCATACCTCGTCCTAAAAGCGGTCTTCCTCACATCTGCCTCATCTATCGGGATTTGATGATAACCCGACACCAGATCTATCTTGGAGAACCAAGTATCACCTCTCAACTGATCCAACAACTCATTGATTCTCGGAAGAGGGTACTTGTTCTTCACAGTGACCTGGTTCAAACCCCTGTAATCAATACACAAGCGGAAACTCCCATCCTTCTTCTTAACGAATAACACCGGCGCTCCCCACGGTGATACACTAGGACGGATGAACCCCCTATTTTCTTCCTCACCTTTACTAGACTAATAATCAAGTATGCTGACATCAACTCACCACCACCCAGATATCCACACCTCTTGTCCATCCAAGAACCTCTAGTAACTTGCCTCTTAGGGAAACTTCCACAAGATAACTTATTAGAAAGTTAGCTTTTCGCTAAGCAATTCTCCACAACAAATCATCAATACGAGCGTAATAAAACAAACAAGTACCATACGTTCGCACATTCTGATTCACCGCATCAAATGCTTTGCAAGCCGCCAACTCAAACCAATTGCCTTGTTTCCCTCAGCAAGCTTACCAAAACCTTGAATCTAGCAACCTTGTCCATCTCCAACGAACCTAATCCAACATCGTCGCAACGGTTAGATTATCCTGCCATGAAGGCTTCTCGTGAACTTATGTATCTGGCAAACATGCCTTTCCCGGCTCAAACCTGCTGCAATTCCCCTTCCCGGGACTCCAACACCACCGGCCTCATAATCCTGGCGCAACAGCCACACATTTATAACCGCTCTGGTTCATAAAACCCTGATCCATTGGTCAACACATCCAAAACCCGAGATTAAACCAACCTCAATCTCTCGAGTTCTACATTAAATCGGTTTTTTTATACTCACGTCCTAGGTATTGCTTGCTCCCAACTCCACCATCCTTAGGGCGCAACCTTCGAGCCATATCGATCTCACTCTCAGACCAGCGTCTTCAAGTTATACCGTCTCACTATTGGACCACAATCCTCAAGATCTCGGTATCAGGGGAACTACTCATCCCCTCAGGGGAACATCATCCCCTCTGCCACTCCCCTAGCTCCTCGAGCTATCGGTATTCAGGAGAATTACCATCCCCTCAGGAGCAACAATCCTTAACGACTATAAATATCTCCCGACAAAAAGTACCTCCTGTGGTCCGAGTATAACATTGCAATGTTACACCTGCCCACTCAACTTCTCATATCAACCTGCATAAGAACACCTATCTGCCCCTCTAGGCTCGATAACTCTCGAGAAGAATCTCGTACCAGTCATCTACAACTGCTCCATCCTCCTAACAAAAGATGAATAGTCCTCAACATCCGCAGCCTTCGGCTGCACCCCGCCACATGCGGTACAACTGGATCAGCCAAGCGATCATCTCGGTAACCGCTCCCACATCACGCCAACAGATCCGCCAAGCGATCATCTAGACCCTGGGCTCCACCAGCTGCAACCCCACACTTGGGTTCCCAGCACCCCCGGCACGCTCACCGGCTAACCCCCTCTGGTCACCCCTGATACGCTTGCGATCCTACGACGTACCTCCTCGTGGAACTTTGGACCACACACTCGCTAGCCTCGGAAACCTGTCCGACCACGACCACAACAATGCCCACGTCCACGACCAACAACTCACACACCTTTAACGATTGCACTTCCAAGAACAGAGGCTAGTAAGCAATCTTAGCATAACACAAAACCACATAAATATAAACTCACCGTGGAATCACACTATAGGCTCGAACATGATGTTCCAGGACTCCATGCCATACACAATTGACTAACTCACATAATCAATCAAGAAATGAAATCCCAACATAAATAACAGAAACCTAGTGAACCCAAACCTAGAACCGTAAAGGGCTCTAATACCAAACTGAAACGACCTGCCCCGTTTTTTTTTTATTAATAAATAATAAATAATAATAATAAATACACTACAGCTAGTGGTCCCATACCCACTAGCAACCTAACCACAAATACAACCAACAGCGGAAATAACAGATACCATTACCAATAAATGATCCAATCATAATCCAATAACCGATATTAATTCCAAATCATAAACTAATGATCCAAACAACATAAACCAGAGAACCAGCAATCCTAACCAACATTCTAGGACTCAACTCAAGCAACCTAACAGAAGCCAGACAACCAAGCGAACCACTAGAACATCCTCCTCTTCATTGCCTTGATTCCACGATCACACTTTGCCTTTACCTGCACCACAAACGCAAATTGCAATGCATGAATATTTTATAAACACTCAGTAAGGCAATCCTCCCATCTACTGGGTTATACACACAAGCAATAGAGTCATCTCTAACCATCAATAAACAATCAACAATCAACAATAACAAACCAGGACTCAGCACGACAAACACCAACATGCATCGACCGACACTAGTTGGAGGTTGCGTCGACCGTCGCAAGATCTGAATCGACCGATGCAAGGTTAACTTGCATTGACCGATGCTCCCATTGCATCGACCGACGCATGCTCGACATAGCACGAAAACCCTAGATTTTACGCGCCGTCCTCGCATCTGCATCGACTGACGCACAATGTGCATCGACCGGCGCACAGTGTGCATCGACCGATGCAATGCCAAGCATCGTTTTCTCCCGAAGCATCTCACCGGAATTTTGTTCCTGTAACCACAAAACACAATCTCAAGCCACAAGAAAGCTTCCAATCGTCCCAAATACCAATCTAACAAGCGTAACAACACAAAACAAGCAAATCAGAGATTTCTCGAGCTTAGATAAGCCATGGTCATGCACTTACCTTTGCCAAGAAGATTTTGAACCTTAAACACGCAGGAAAACACTTCTAGAAGCCTCCTACAACGTCCCAAATCTCAGATCTCACCATGAAAGCCACCAATCCACAGAAAAATCACCAAGAACACCAAGAACGCTCTTTCTCTCTTTTCTCTCTCTCAAAAGCAGCCAAAACAACTAATGAGACAAAAGAAACGACTTAAGGGTTTTTCCCCTTTTCTTTTGCCCAAAACGCAGCGTTTCACTTAAATTCGTCCGCAGAAAACAACCTTGCATCGACCGATACACACATGCATCGACCGATGCAATCCCTAAATCGAGATTTTGGTTCGTGGATGTTACAATAAGACTGTTCAGTGTCCAAATAAACTTTTTAATGTGTTTCTGTAAAAAAAAAACATTCACCATACCAAATGTCGTTGGTAAACTTATCTAGACTTAAGACCTCACATTGTGCACATGTGAATCTGAGTGGTGCTATATTGGCTGTATTTGCTCCAAAATTGTCCAATATTGAGAGTTGTGAAATATTTGTATATAAGTATCTGAACCCATTGTTGATTAAACGAATTATTTTTTATTTTTATGTCAAAATTAAATACCCAAACATATAGTAAACTAAAATGTGGTTATTATGTTAGTAAATTAGCTGTGTTTTTTAAGTTTAAACTGATAAGCTTAGCAGATCTCATTAAGAGAGAAGAAATCAGAATGATTGATAAAGAGAGCACATGAAGTCCACATGACACAGCCCCAAAGATCTCAACTCTGTTGTCTTAATTCAGATCGTTAGAGAGATTTATTCTCCACCTCCATTATTAAATAAAGCCAACTTGTTTGGTCTACTTCACACTCACAGCTTTTATTATTCTCTCTTGTCCCTAATAATAAGAAAAAGAAAAGAAAAAGAAAAAAAAACGGTGAGAAAAAGAAAGAAGAGAGAGGGTGACCACTATGGAGACAGCGCAACCCATTACTCATTATTAGTTTTCTCCTACCATTCTTTTGCTAAAGTTCAAGTCTTTGTGTAAGTTTCTCAGAAGAAGATCCAAATCGAAAGTTGAAGACCTAAGTCGATCTGACTTCTCTTTTTCTTTTTCTCTTGTAGCAATGCTGAGAATTTAGCTGCATTCACTCTTTCTCTCTCAGTTCAATTCAATCTCTCCTCTTTTGTTACAACAATGGCATCTAGAACCAAGTAAGTACTTTCACCCTTTCTTACACATCTTGTTTTTAATACAATTGGATCTGAGATGATCTCTAGTAGATGCAAATGATCTGTGAATTGACAATTGGATCTGTTTCTTGTTGTGCTGAAGATTTTAAAACCTAAATTGGTTTAGTCTAGTAAATGTTGTGATTTTGGGAACTTAGATGAATTTAGTCAGGTGAAATTTGTTGTGACTTTGGGAACTTGCTATAATAATCTTGTTTTGGTAAAATTGTAAGAAGATCCATAAATTGTGAAAGCATTTTCATTGATATTAAATGTTACATTGTATTATTGGTCATGCTTACTGCAGAACTGGGTTGATGGAGACTCCTCGTAGTAAACCATCACCACCACCTCCCCGACTGAGTAAACTTACTCCTACTAAATCCGATGGCAATTCGGCTTCCCCCGTGCCAAATACTCGTCTTTCGCTTGACCGTTCTCCTCAAACAGTAAACTCAAAGCCTGGTCCTGATCGTCGGCCTTCTAGGATTCCTACACCCGAGGCAAGTTACTGACCCCACTCCAACTGATTCATGAATCTTTTTCTTAGCAATATTAAGACATTGATGATTTACCATATGAATTCATCACCATTGTGAAATGACTGTATATCATAATTTTATTTTATTTTTATTTTTTTTATGTTGCAACACTATGGGCTTCTGTTTGTTTGTTGTTGTTTGTGAAAAAGGCTCATCTGTTAAACTCGTTGACATTTTCAGAAAGTGCATTCACGGTTGGTGAAAGGGTCGGAGCTTCAAGCTCAACTGAATCAGATTCAGGAGGATTTAAAGAAAGCCGATGAGCAAATAGAATTGCTCAAGAAAGATAAAGCTAAAGCCATAGATGATCTTAAAGAATCCGAGAAACTTGTAGAAGAAGCCAATGAGAAACTCAAAGAGGCATTGGCAGCTCAGAAACGAGCTGAGGAGTGTTTCGAGGTTGAGAAATTCCGAGCTGTTGAACTGGAACAGGCTGGACTTGAAGCTGTTCAGACAAAGGATGCAACGTCAAGGAACGAGCTAGAGTCTATTAGAAGTCAGCATGCGTTGGACATCTCAGCTCTCCTTTCTACCACAGAAGAACTTCAGAGTGTAAAACATGAATTGGCTATGACCGCTGATGCTAAAAACAAGGCGCTAAGCCATGCTGAGGAAGCGACGAAGATTGCTGAAATCCATGCTGAGAAGGCTGAGATTCTTTCTTCTGAATTAGGCCGGTTAAAGGCATTGCTCGGTTCCAAGGAAGAAAAAGAAGCTATTGAAGGTAACGAGATTGTGTCTAAACTGAAGTCTGAGATTGAAACGTTGAGAGGGGACCTTGAAAAAGTTAGTATCCTTGAGAATAGTCTGAAGGAGCATGAACAATCAATTGAACAACTTCACGTTGATCTAGAAGCTGCTAAAATGGCTGAATCTTGCGCTAATGGCTTAGCAGAAGAATGGAAGAACAAGGTTCATGAACTTGAAAAACATGTTGAAGAAGCAAATAGATTGAAGACATTTGCTTCAGAATCTGTGGAATCCGTTATGAAGCAGCTGGCCGAATGTAATCATGTGCTGCATGAGATGAAATCCGAAAATGCTGCACAAAAAGAAAAGCTTGAGTTGCTAGAGAAAACAGTTGACGCGCAGAGAACAGATCTTGAGGAATCTGGACGCCAGGTTTGCATCGCAAAAGAAGAAGCTTCTAAAATGGAAAAACTTTTTGAATCAATAAAATCTGAGCTTGAGATCTCCGAAGAGGAAAAAACTAGGGCCTTGGACAATGAAACGACTCTAACATCAAATATTCAGAATCTAATGAATGAAAAGACTCAACTTTCCATAGAACTGGAACGCTGTCAGATGGAAGAAGAGAAAAGCAAGAAAGATATGGATAGCTTGACGTTGGCTTTGCAGGAAGCATCTACTGAAGCGAGGGAAGCAAAGGAGATGTTTTTGGCATGTCAAGAGGAGTTCAGGCACTGTGAATCCCAGTTTGACAGTTTGAAGTTGGCTTCAAAGGAGACAAATGAAAAGTATGAGCAAATGCTTGAGGATGCTAGATTTGAAATTGATAGTCTGAAAAGTGCTGTAGATAGCATCCAGAATGAGTTCGAGAACTCTAAGGCTGGGTGGGAACAGAAAGAGCTTCATCTGATGGGCAGTTTGAAGAAATCAGAAGAAGAAAATTTGCCTTTGCAGGAAGAAATAAGTAGGCTGGTGAATTTGATCAAAGAAAGTGAAGAAGATGCATGTGCAAAGAAGGAGGAAGAAGTCAATTTGAAAAATAATCTCCAAGAAGCTGAAGGGGAGGTAAAGTACCTACAGGAAACACTTGGAGAAGCAAAAGCTGAAAGCATGAAACTGAAAGAGAGCTTGTTGGACAAAGAAGATGAGCTAAAGAATGTCATGGCAGAGAACAGCAGCCTCAGAGAATGGGAAGGTTCTGTAATTGAGAAAATCGAGGAGTTGTCGAAGGTTAAGGAAAGCTTGGTTGATAATGAAACCAAGTTAAAGAGCATAACTCAAGAAGCTGAAGAGCTAAAAGAAAAGGAGGCGACTCATATGAAGCAGATTGAGGAGTTGTCAATGGCGAATGGAAGCTTGGTTGATAACGTAACCAAATTGCAGAGCATTGTTCAAGAAAGTGATGATCTCAAAGAAAAGGAAGGTGCTTATCTTAAGAAGATTGAGGAGTTATCAGTAGTGAATGAGACCCTGGCTGATAACTTAACAGATTTGCAAAGCATTGTTCAAGAAAGTAAGGATCTCAAAGAAAAGGAGACTGTTTATCTTAAGAAGATTGAGGAGTTATCAGTGGCAAGTGAGAGCTTGGTTGGTAAAGAGACCAAACTGCAGCACATTAGTCAAGAGGCTGAGGAGCTCAGAGGAAGGGAGGCTGCTCATTTGAAGAAGATTGAGGAGTTGTCGAAGACGAATGAGAGTTTGGTTGATAATGTAGCCAATATGCAAAGCATTGCTCAAGAAAGTAAGGATCTCAAAGAAAGGGAGGCTTCTTATCTTAAGAAGATTGAGGAATTGTCAATGGTAAATGGGACCTTGGCTGATAATGTAACCAATCTGCAGAAAATATCTGAAGAAAGTAAGGAGCTCAGAGAAAGAGAGACTACATTACTTAAGAAGACAGAGGAGTTGTCAGAATTGAATGAAAGCTTAGTTGATAAAGCGAGCAAATTGCAAACAGTTGTTCAGGAAAATGAGGAATTGAGAGAAAGGGAGACTGCATATCTAAAAAAGATTGAGGAGTTGTCAAAATTGCATGAAATGTTATCTGAAAAAGAAAACAGTCTCCAGAGTTCTATTCATGAGAAAGAAGAGCTCAAAGAAAGGGAGACTGCTTATCTTAAGAAGATTGAGGAGTTGTCGAAGGTGCAAGAGGATCTGCTTAATAAAGAAAATGAGTTGCATTGTATGGTCGTGGAGATGGAGGACCTTAGATCCAAGGACTCTCTCGCCCAAATGAGGATAGAAGAGTTATCAAATTTTAATGCAAGTTTGCTCGTTAAAGAGAATGAGTTACAGGCTGTTGTTTGCGGAAATGAGGAGCTGAAGTCCAAGGAGATTTCATCACTAAAGACGATAGACGAGCTGTCAGACCTGAAACAAAGTTTGATTCACAAAGAAAAAGAGCTCAAGGCTGCAATTGTTGAAAACGAGAAGCTCAAGGCTGAAGCAGCCTCGTCCCTCGAGAGGATTGAAGAGTTGACAAATCTTAAGCAGAGTTTGATAGATAAGCAGAACGAACTGCAGGGTGTCTTTCATGAAAACGAGGAGCTCAAGGCCAAGGAGGCTTTGTCTTTGAAAAAGATTGATGAGTTACTACATCTAGAGCAAAGTTGGCTTGATAAGGAAAGTGAGTTTCAAAGAGTTACGCAAGAAAACCAAGAGCTTAAAACGCAGGATGCTTTAACAGCAAAGAAAATAGAGGAGTTGTCAAAGCTGAAAGAGAGCTTACTTGAAAAAGAAACCGAACTAAAAGGCAGGGAAGCTGCCGCGGCCCTTGAGAAAATGGAAGAATCATCAAAGGTTGGAAACGGTGACCTTACCAACATCGGAAAAGATTATGACTTGGTTCAGTTTTCCGAAGTAAATGGTCCTAGGAATGGGGATGTAAAGACAAAGACTGATCCTTTTCAGCACAGAAGCAGAGAACATTTGGTACAAGAAAGTCCCATGGAAGCGATTGATAAACATTTGATGGGTGAAACTCATAGGGTACCTCACAGAGCTGAAGGAGAAGGGAGAGTAGATAAAGACAGTGTGGAGCCTGAATTCAAGATGTGGGAGAGCTACAAGATAGAAAAAAGCGAAGTATCTCCCGAGAGAGAGACCGAGCTCGACTCTGTAGAAGAGGAAGTTGAGTCGAAAGCAGAAGGCAGTGAGAACATGGATCAGTATAGCAATGGCTTCTCTTCAACAGACCACACCGAAGATTCTGGAAATTTGCTGTTAAAGGAACAACATATGAAGAAGAAGAAACCTTTGCTCCGGAAATTTGGAAACCTGCTGAAAAAGAAGAGTACAAGCAGTAGCAGTCAAAAGTAGGGTCTCTTTGCAAAAGGGCTTTTCTTGGTTTATGTTTATCGTATTAAAATTTCTGAGAGTATAGCTCTATATTTGATATATGCTTTCACATGGCTTCCAAATCAAGATTTAGATTGTCTATGACACTCCCCTTTGATCTTGTTCTCTTATTTTTTTTCTTCTTGAATTGTTTTTGTTGTGAGTTTTAGCGTACTGCAAAGAAAGAACATTTCATTTATTATCTGCAAGATTCTGTATAGAAGCAGGGTTACTTATTAAGATGATTTGTCGTTGTTTCTTGTTATTCTAATATTCTTTTTGGAGTTAACAATGTCTTGAACAGTGAACACCACCAAGTTTCCAATAAATGAAGCGTTTCATATAAGGCTTTGTAGATTGTAAAAATAAGAAGACATACAAAGGTTGATGATACTCTTGTGAATAATAAGCTTAATTCGGTCATGGACAATGTAATTAACATAGTAGATATCGACACAACCTTCCGCTGCTGCATAATATAAAACTCACTTCATAGTTAGGCACTTAGTGAAATGGAGACGAGAGACGATAGCTTGAATTTCTTCATCTTTGGGGAGTCTCGTGGCTGAAACAGAGCCTCAGTGCTCGAACGGACGGTAACTTCTTTAGACTCTGCCCCTGAACTGCCTTCACTTCTATAGTCCCTATACGAGTACAGAACCTGCAACCTCGAAGGAGCTGCAACCCAAATCATTATTTAATTAATTCCACACGCGAACGCATAATCAAGTTCTAAAGAGAAATTACCTAATCCAAACATGCTTGTTTTCTGAATAGAGACATGGTCGACTTTTGATCTTTTGATATTTCTCAAAGCCAGGGTATCTTCCTGCTTTCCTTTAAACTCGAGGAACTCCCCTAACACAATTTTGCTACTTTTAAGCTCCACTCTGCAAGCATAATCAACGTTTTATGAAAAATCCTTGAACATACATAGCTACTTTATTGAAGGTTTTAAGATAACTCAAAACTCTCCGGAACTCAACACAATATAAATTGAATGTCAATAATGATATAAGTGGTATGACCTATCCCACATTGGTGCCGTGCCAAGGATGAAATTAAGTTTTTGATGCGACGATTCCTGCATCTCTTTTCCTGTGCTGAATGCGCCTTTAACCCAACCAGAAAGTTTGCCTCTTGATACTGGTTTCAGGTGTTGCCACTCTTCATAGGTAATTACCTCACTCGGGAATGCATGAATTGTACTGAAAGAAACAGAAGCATATGTTTATGCACCACTAGGATAATACAAAAATGTTTTCCAGACTAAGATGGCCAGGCCCGCACACGCGCTATAAAGCGTTCTGTAGTTAAAAAGTGAAGTTATCTTGTCTAGCTCTTGTAAACATGACGATAGTAAGGATAAGGATACATACCGGAAACTTGGATTAGGAATCACAACTTTACAAGACACATTTCCTTCTAGTAAAGTAACACCCCTCTGTTCAAGATATGATTCAAGAACTGAAGCTTGTTTCTTGACTTGAGCCAGCTGAGAAAACAAGAATCTACATATTAGAAACTAAGCTGCATAGATGGATGATGCAGTTCAACTTTGCTTTGACAAGAAAAATCAAATTCACTGTGTCCAGACTACAGATAGATATATTCGTGTAATCAGCAAAATCCGTCTCTAAATGTAAACAGTGATATTTTTGACATATTATATGCAACAAGATTAGGTAGCAGAGTTCCAAAATATTTAGGTCATTTCATGTATCCATCCCAATCTAGAACATCAAATCAACAAATCCATTGGATGTTCAAACTAGAAGCATATTGTGTAATGATTTGCATCAAACAAAACTTACAGGGTCAGGGTAAGTCTCAGTTGTATGATACTTGCCACCTTCACAAACCCAGCTACCATCACTCGTTACCGTAACAATCCCAGATAGATTCTTCACAGCGACCACTAACACTTCTCCTTTAGTAGTGACGAGAACAACATCAATGTCCTGTCTAGAAGCAGTGTCTGAATCTGGAATCCGAAGCCCTACATAAGCTTTCCCACCATAAAGCTTCTCGAGTCTGCAAATTCAATTGAAACCAAAATCAAAATCAAAATCAAATTCAGTGGAGTCTTGGATAGGTAAGTAGAGAGAATCGAAGATGAGATGATGAGATGTGAAAATCTGGGAAACCTGTGAGCAACGGAGAAGAGAGCAGTGGAATCGGAAGTCTCGATGTCGGTGAACTCGTCGTCGGAGAAGAAACGGCGGACAAGTTGGTAGATGACGAGACCGCAGATGATCTCCAACCACATCGTTGCTTCTTCTTCTTCCTCCTCCTTTAGTAATTTGGGAATTGGAGAATAGAGAGAGACGATTCTTGGAAATTAAGGAAAAGAAAAAACCCCAGCCGAGAGTAAGTAAACAACAAATTCACTATGGCCTAGGCCCTATGGTTACTATGGTATAATCTCTAGATTTTTTCTGGTCTCAAAATGACAATAGTATAATTTTGGACACAATTCGATAATATAATAAAATAATAATTTATTTAAAAATCCTTTGTAAATATATATTCCCATCAATAATATAAATTAATAATTATATAAAATTATCTAAATACATGTGTATATATATATACACATCAATTTTTGTTAGAGTTCATTTTTAATATTTTTACCATATAAAAATCTTTGAGTGTTATATTCAAAACATAATAATTATTATTTTCCTTGTAATTGATTTTATAAAAATATTAGTTATAACAATTAATTTTTTTTACCAAATTAGGAAAGCTTCTCTATAAATTAATAATTATTAATTTATCAAGAAATTAAAACCTCTATAAATTAATAGATTTTTATAGTCCCGACATTATTAATTTATAGAGGTTTTACTGTAGTTGACAAAAAAAATAGTAATAATTTGTATTTATAAGGGAACGTTGGATAATAAAGAAAAAAGACAACGAGAGGGAAAGGCGATGGAGCGGCGATTCTAGGGTTCTGGTGTATGTATGGGTTTGGGAATTTTTCCGGTAAGAGGTTGCGAGGTTTCATTGGGTCGGGGCCTTTAGGTCGTGGGGTAGGTGGTGAAGGTGTCGTCGGTTTCTCTGGTATCCTGGGGTCCCCAAGGTTTTCAGATAAGAGGGATCACTCAAAGGATGTTCAGATCTGGCAGAAGATATGGAGGATCTCGTTTCTCAGGGTGGGGCTCGGGGATCTGATTCGATCTAGGGTTTCCTTGTTTATTTTCTCTGTGGCGGAGGACTCACGGTTGGGTAGTATTTGGTTTCCTTATGGATTTCGGAGGTTATGGAAATGGAGTTTTCAATCGGCGATTCTGTTGGGATTTCATTGTAATTATTGGGGTTTTTACGATGTGATTTTCAATCTGGCTGGATCCTATCTCCCCTGATTGATACTGTTTCCCCGATCTGTAATATGTGTTGGCCTCTGAATTGGTATAAAGTGGTTTTGGATATCTGTAGGAAGGCATACCTCGATATTCATTATATATTTTTGGGTCTCTACATTTTTTCTTCCTGCTTTTGCTGTTTTGGGTTTTTCAGTTCAGTGTTTTTGAGTTTCTTGGGGGAGTTGATAGTGGTTGTCATGTCTCAAAGTGGACTTATGCGGAAGGGGTTGGCAGGTCAGAAGGAGGAGAATTTGAGGCCCAGACGGAAGATTACGATCTCGTACTTTGATAAATCTGCTCTTATTGCTGGGTACTCAAAGACGGTTATTGGGCGATGCTTTAATCCCCAAATGCAAGACATGATGTCTTTACTTCTTATGTTGCCGCGTGTTTGGCAAGTGGAGGGGAAGGTAGCTGGGGCTGATTTAGGATCGGGCAAGTTTCAATTTGATTTCGAAGACGAAGCTGATATTGTCGAAGTTTTGAAGAAAGAGCCTTTCCATTTTGATTCTTGGATGGTTTCGCTAGTGAGGTGGACTCCTGTGGTTGATCCGAATTATCCCTCCCCTTTGAAGTTTTGGATTCGTGTGTCAGATGTCCCTATTGAATTTTGGGCAGAGACAACGTTTAGGGACATTGGGTCTGCTTTGGGGACTGTTGAAGAGGTGGACATTGATAGAGGTCGTGTGCAGGTTACGGTAGATGGGCTCAAACCGCTTTGTTTTGAAACGGATGTTGAGTTTTCAGTGCGGAGGTGACGATTGTGAAACTGAAATCTGAGCGTCTGTATGGTTGGTGCAAAGTTTGTTTCAATCTTTGTCATGATGAGGAGGCATGTCCATTGTCTAAGCGTGAGTCTCATCGCGGTGATCGGTTTAACTCAGAGGATTCTTGTGAGAAGGGTCAGCTCATGAGTTATAAGGGAGCTTTTCTAGCTGATTCGGGAAGGGGAACTGGTTATGTTGGATCCAACAAGGGTGCTTTGTCTCAGAACAAGGGGATGTCTGATCCGGGGAATCAGCAGGACCACCGGGGACGACAAGGTGGTGTTAGGGGACATCAAAGACAGCGACATGATCTTGTTATCGCTCAGGGACCAGAGGCGACAAGGGCGCCTGGGGTTGCTAATTCGCAGTCGAAGCTTGTTAAGAATGCTTTATTTCAGGATTTGACTGTTGAGGGGATTGCGATGGCATCTTTTTCTGGTGAAGCTGGGGTTGCTGAGGAGGGACAGATTTTGGAGGGTTCTCCTGGGTCAGTAGGGGGAAATCAGCTCCAGTCGAGTACTCAGGGTATCAATGTGGTGCAGGAGCCGACGCAGCATATTCCTCATATGGGTTTGCAGGATGGGGAGCAGGGATTTGTTCTTCCAACAGGTGTGGTCATTGATCCTGATGTTGGTAACTCTGGTCCAGGCCATACGGATTCATTGGAGGCTAATGTGGGGGAGAATGTTTTGAGGGAGGGGTGGTGGTGATATTTTGGATGCTTCAAGGGGGTGATGGGGATCCTAAGGGGAAAGGAGATGATGTGGGCGGGGTAACGATCGAGGAACCTAATATAGAGGTTGAGGGCTATGTAGAAATCAGTAATGAGGGGGTGTATTAAGTAAAGGAGGATCTCATTGTCTTAGAGGAGGAAATGGGAGGTGAGGAAGACGGTCCCACGTATGTCAACAAGGATGCTTCAGACTCTTTGGCTGCTGGTGAGAAAGTACGAATGGGGAGGGTTGCTTTGCTTAAGGGGGTTTCTGCTAAGAAACGGAACGCTCAACTGCTTTTGTCTCCGAGGAAGCGCCCCTCTTCTCATGGTCAGGTTGGGGTTGACAGCGGTATGGTCCGACATCTCAGGAAGTGGTGAAGGGCGGTATAGGTGGAGCAAAACCACCAAAATCAAGGACGAATAAATGAATATTCTAAGTTGGAATTGCCAGGGTCTGGGTAATGTGGCTACTATAGAGATTCTTAGAGATCTCTGGAATAAAAATAGGCCTGATTTTTTATTTCTTATGGAAACAAAGCAATCTTTTACCTTTTTGGAAAAATTTGTAGGCCATTTTGGCTATAATAATTTAAAAACTGTGGAACCTGTTATGTTACTCTTTCTAGAGTCAAAATATGTAACAATACAGCACATATGACTAACTACAAGAGTTCGGGTTGAATTTGGATTGTTTAGCCACCACTTATACCCATTTTGCCCGCAAACAGGCTAAAACCGAGCAAACGTTAATTCTAAGCAATAAACAGCGTTGTTACAGTTTCTAGGGTCAGAATGTGTGACATTACAATTCGTTTGACTAATTGTAGAGTTCGGGATGAATTTGGAGTGTTTAGACAACACTTAAACTCGTTTTATCCCAAAACAGGCTTAAACCGAGAAAACAGGGTAAAACCGAGAGAAAACATTGATTCGAAGCAGTAAACAGCTTTGTTACGGTTTCTAGGGTCATAATGTGTGACATTCCATGCATTTGACTAATTGTAAGAGTTTGGGATGAATTTGGAGTGTGTAGACAACACTTAAACTCGTTTTATCCCAAAACAGGCTTAAACCGAGAAAACAGGGTAAAACCGAGAGAAAACATTGATTCGAAGCAGTAAACAGCTTTGTTACGGTTTCTAGGGTCATAATGTGTGACATTCCATGCATTTGACTAATTGTAAGAGTTTGGGATGAATTTGGAGTGTGTAGACAACACTTAAACTCGTTTTATCCCAAAACAGGCTTAAACCGAGAAAACAGGGTAAAACCGAGAGAAAACATTGATTCGAAGCAGTAAACAGCTTTGTTACGGTTTCTAGGGTCATAATGTGTGACATTCCATGCATTTGACTAATTGTAAGAGTTTGGGATGAATTTGGAGTGTGTAGACAACACTTAAACTCGTTTTATCCCAAAACAGGCTTAAACCGAGAAAACAGGGTAAAACCGAGAGAAAACATTGATTCGAAGCAGTAAACAGCTTTGTTACGGTTTCTAGGGTCATAATGTGTGACATTCCATGCATTTGACTAATTGTAAGAGTTTGGGATGAATTTGGAGTGTGTAGACAACACTTAAACTCGTTTTATCCCAAAACAGGCTTAAACCGAGAAAACAGGGTAAAACCGAGAGAAAACATTGATTCGAAGCAGTAAACAGCTTTGTTACGGTTTCTAGGGTCATAATGTGTGACATTCCAATGCATTTGACTAACTGTAAGATTTCGATGAATTTGGAGTATTTAGACAACACTTAAACTCGTTTTATCCCAAAACAGGCTTAAACCGAGAAAACAGGCTAAAACCGAGAGAAAACATTGATTCGAAGCAGTAAACAGCTATGTTACTCTTTCTAGGGTCAAAATATGTAACAATACAACGCATTTGACTAACTACAAGTGTTCAGGTTGAATTTGGATTGTTTAGCCACCACTTATACCCATTTTGTCCCCAAAAAGGCTAAAACCGAGAAAACATTGATTCTAAGTAGTGAACAGCGTTGTTACAGTTTCTAGGGTCAGAATGTGTGACATTCCATGCATTTGACTAATTGTAAGAGTTTGGGATGAATTTGGAGTGTGTAGACAACACTTAAACCCGTTTTATCCCAAAACAGGCTTAAACCGAGAAAACAGGCTAAAACCGAGAGAAAAATTGATTCCAAGCAGTAAACATCACACTCTTTTTCCCTTAACATAGTTTTGTCCCCTAAAAATTGATTCCATAGTTTTCTATGTTAAGGTTTTTAATGAGGTGATGCTTCATGGGTTCCAAGCTTAGCCATTTCATAAGGATAAGCTTGAGGGGAGTATTGATCATGGCATGTTTGGGACTTAGCCACAACCGTACGGACGTCCGTACATATGTCTAATAAAGGTCGAGTCTCACCAAGATTACATAAGGAAGGGAAGAGGCCTGTTCATCTAAGGCCCATGCGATCATGAGAAGTCTCAAAATATCTCTGATAGCCGTTAGGAGATAAGAGGAGGAAGAGTCACACGTTTGCATAGTCACATATGTCGTCCTAGGAGACCAGGAGAGGTCACTATCACCTTGGGGATCAACCCTCTCTCTCTCGTTATGTCTCTATCACTTAGATATTCGAATGTAAAAAGGGGAAAACCCTAGTTGTCTCCCTATTAAAAGGCTTGCGCCTACATTGTAAACCTTCTAATAATAATAATAAGAATCTTTCTCTTATCCTTCCATTCCCTTCTAAACTCGCTAATTCTCTATTTACTTCCGCTAGATTCAACAAAATAGGCTTAAACCAAGAAAACAGGCTAAAACCGAGAGAAAGCATTGATTCGAAGCAGTAAACAGCTATGTTACTCTTTCTAGGGTCAAAATATGTAACANAGGCTAAAACCGAGAAAAAACATTGATTTGAAGCAGTAAACAACTAAGTTACTCTTTATAGGGTCAAAATATGTAACAATCCAATGTATTTGACTACTTATAAGAGTTCGGGTTGAATTTGGAGCGTTTAGATACCACTTCTACCCATTTTGTCCCGAAACAGGCTAAAGCTGAGAAGACATTGATTCTAAGCAGTAAACAGCGTTGTTACTGTTTCTAGGGTCAGAAAATTTGACATTCCAATGCATATGACTAATTGTAAGAGTTCAGGATGAATTTAGAGTGTTTAGACAACACTTAAACCCGTTTTATCCCAAAACAGGCTTAAATCGAGAAAACAGGCTAAAACCGAGAGAAAGCATTGATTCGAAGCAGTAAACAGCTTTGTTACTGTTTCTAGGGTCAGAAAATTTGACATTCCAATGCATATGACTAATTGTAAGAGTTCAGGATGAATTTAGAGTGTTTAGACAACACTTAAACCCGTTTTATCCCAAAACAGGCTTAAATCGAGAAAACAGGCTAAAACCGAGAGAAAGCATTGATTCGAAGCAGTAAACAGCTTTGTTACTGTTTCTAGGGTCAGAAAATTTGACATTCCAATGCATATGACTAATTGTAAGAGTTCAGGATGAATTTAGAGTGTTTAGACAACACTTAAACCCGTTTTATCCCAAAACAGGCTTAAATCGAGAAAACAGGCTAAAACCGAGAGAAAGCATTGATTCGAAGCAGTAAACAGCTTTGTTACTGTTTCTAGGGTCAGAAAATTTGACATTCCAATGCATATGACTAATTGTAAGAGTTCAGGATGAATTTAGAGTGTTTAGACAACACTTAAACCCGTTTTATCCCAAAACAGGCTTAAATCGAGAAAACAGGCTAAAACCGAGAGAAAGCATTGATTCGAAGCAGTAAACAGCTTTGTTACTGTTTCTAGGGTCAGAAAATTTGACATTCCAATGCATATGACTAATTGTAAGAGTTCAGGATGAATTTAGAGTGTTTAGACAACACTTAAACCCGTTTTATCCCAAAACAGGCTTAAATCGAGAAAACAGGCTAAAACCGAGAGAAAGCATTGATTCGAAGCAGTAAACAGCTTTGTTACTGTTTCTAGGGTCAGAAAATTTGACATTCCAATGCATTTGACTAATTATAAGAGTTCGGGTTGAATTTTGAGTGTTTAGATTACACTTTTACCCATTTTGTCCCAAAAGAGGGTAAAACCGAGAAAATGTTGATTCTAAGCAGTAAACAGCTTTGTTACTATTTCTAGGGTCAGAATTTTTGACATTCCAATGCATTTAACTAATTGTAAGAGTTCGGGATGAATTTGGAGTGTTTAGACTGTAAGTTTTAGATTAGAAGAAGAAGAGAAGAAGAGGAAGTATATTGAGAGTAAGAGAGTTTGCGGTTTTGGGTTTAGTGATCGAATAGGAGTGTAAGGGAGAGTGAATAGAGAGAGAAGTGTAGAAGAAGAAAGTAACTTCTTACTTGATTTAGATCATAATTACAAACTAAATATAGACAGTTTACAAATGGAATATCCTACTATGATTCTATGCACACATACACACAATGATAGCGACCTCTCCTCTTAGGTTGCACATGTGACTTTGACTTAAGCTCCCACTTGCACAACTTGGACCAAGTCGCCTAACGGCTCTTTAAGAAGATTCTAGAGTGGTTGGTGACCGTTGAGGGATTCTGTTCATGGACTAGGATCGTTAGGCCTCTCAACTGTACGGACGGCCCAACTCGATTCCTTGTACGGAAGTACGGACATACAGACGTACGGACATAGGCGTGTGAGTTCCCATACTCCCCCTCAAGCTTAATCGATGACTTTATCAATCAAGCTTGGACTAATGAGCACCCACCTCATTAAAAACCTTAGTATGGAAAACCACTTGGGAAAAAAAACTATACATAAGGAAAAAAGAGTGTAGGTGCCATGTCAGGTAAACTCATGGCCGAGTAAGGTCTTTAAGACCGAGTTTAGAGTGAATATACTCACACACTTGTGGACTGGCTGCCTTGGAAAGGATATCAGCTAGTTGTTCTTTGGTGTTGGTGTGGCATGGGAGAGTGACACCAAGCTGAATCTGTTCTCGCACCTTGTGACGGTCGACTTCAATGTGTTTTGTCCTCTCGTGAAACACCGAGTTTGTGGCTATGTGGATAGCTGCTTCATTGTCACAGTGCATCGTGATAGGCCTTGTAGACTTGATTCCAAGATCCTTTAGTAAGGCTTTTAACCACATCAATTCGGTAGTCAGCTTTCTCATTGCTCTATATTCGGCCTCGGCACTCGATAGTGACACCACCTTTTGCTTCTTGCTCTTTCAAGTTACCAAGTTGCCTCCTAGGAATGTGCAATACCCAGTAGTAGATCGACGATCCTCTCGGTCTCCAGCATAGTCAGCATCACAGTATCCCACCAATTCAGTGTTTTCATTCCTTCCCATCCAGATGCCTTGTCCTGGTGATCCTTTGATGTATTTGAGAATTCGGTTCACCATGTTCCAGTGGTGTCTAGTTGGGTTTTGCATGTGTTGACTTACCTGGTTCACAGCAAAACAAATATCAGGCCGAATAATGGGAAGGTATATAAGCTTACCCACTAAACGTCGATATCGTGTGACATCTTCAAATGGAGCTGCCTCAAGCTCCCCCTTTCCTCCTGTCTTATAGTTTTCCTCAAGTGCTGTTGTCACAGCCTTTGATCCAAGCTTTCCTGCTTCACTCAAGAGATCAAGTGCATATTTTCTTTGTGATAGGAATAATCCCTCAACAGATCGATATACTTCTATCCCAAGGAAATACTTAAGTTCTCCAAGATCTTTAATATCAAATACTGATTTAAGGAACTCTTTAGTATCTTGAATGCCTACCTTGTCATTTCCAGATATGATGATATCATCAACATATACTAGAATGACTACAATATCTTTGTCACTTGGTAGTGTGAATAGTGTGTGATCAGATTCTGATTTGCGAAAGCCTCTCCCAAGCAAGGTGGTACTAAGTTTGTGGTACCAAGCTCTAGGCGACTGTTTAAGACCATAATAGCCTTGTTGAGCTTAAAAACTTTTCCCGGACCGATAATGTCTTCTAAACCGGGTGGTGGCCGCATATACACCTCATCTTCAAGCTCGCCTTGTAAGAATGCATTCTTAACGTCCATTTGCAGTGCTCCCAATCTAGGTTAGTGGCCAACGAGAGAATGACTCGGACAGTGTGAAGTTTGGCCACCAGAGCAAACGTATCACGATAGTCCTCCCCATACGTTTGTGTGAACCCGCGTGCAACCAAGCGAGCCTTATGGCGTTCAATCTCCCTGTCACTCTTGTATTTAATAGTGAAGATCCAGCATGATGTGACAGCCTTCTTCCCTTTTGGTAAGTCAGACTCATCCCATGTATGATTTTTCTCCATAGCCGTTCTCTCAGCTTGAACCGCATCACGCCATACTTGTTGGTCTTTGGCCTCATCATATGTTTGGGGAACCCAATGCTTGTCGATTTGGCTAAGAAAAGCTTGATGTTCTGCAGGAAAATGTGCAAGATGATGTTCATATATTTTACCTTGTTTTCCCTTAGTGTATTCACAACTTTTGCATCTTTTGCTATCCATTTAGGCCATTATTGTATAGCTTTAGGACTAATCATGCATTAGAGTATAGTTGCATTGCATTTGCATCTTTTCATGCATAAACAGGTGATTTTGGAGCTTAAGGAGCATGGAAGCAATGCTGAGGAGAAGTGAAGCAATCCTGAGGAGAAAACAAGAGAGTTAAGGCTGTAGAATCAAGGTCCGGAGTCCAACTCGACCGCACCACTCGACCACCACTCGACCGTGTGCTGAGGAGGACTCGACCGAGTGGAGAATGCACGAGAGAAGCCAGCTCGACCAGCCACTCGACCGAGCACTGGTCGAGTTGACCGAGCCGTTGACTGCTTTGACTTTTTGTATTTTTAGGGCTTCCACCTCATCTCCTATATAAAGCCCTTGTACCTGCAGCCACCAAAGAGCCCAGCTTTTTAGAGAGTCTAAAACCTAGTTTTTACCTTTTTTAGATTTTATTCCTTTTGCACTTTCTTTTATTTTAGATTTTGTACTTGTTTAAGAAAGAAAGACTAGATTCTTGTATTTTGTTTGTTTCATAACTTTCAAAATATTAAGATTTCGAGTTTTATTTCTTCATCAATATTGTAGATCTCTGTTTCATCTTTCTAATGATGCAAGTTTCAATATTTTCTGGGTTTTTGACTTATTTCACCATGTGTTCTTGTGAGTAGTTTGCTTAGGACCTTGAGGATGGGTTAGGCTGGGTTGATCTTGTGGTTTATTTGATTTGGTCAAGCTTGATTGTTGTAGATCTCTTCTAGGCTAGATGATCTTAATGCTGATCCTATATCTGAGAAGGTAGGGTTTGATTTCAAGCATCTTAGCATCACACCAATGTCTAAGGAGCATAGATAAGGCTAGATCTAGAGCTTACCATTAGGCTTGCTAAGAGATTAGAAGTCTTGTTTGGTTTGAGATGTATTGCTTAATGCCTGCTTGTGTAGATTCTTTTCTTTGTGAGAACAAGTCTAGAAATGCATAGGTTTGATTGTTTCTTGCCATGAGAGTGGATTAAACATGTCTTAGAATAGTATGTCTAGAGATCAGCTCAATGTTTGCTTGAGATTTGTTGACCAAGTTAGATAACCACAATGATTAGCTCAGCCCATGAATCCCTCCTCAAGGCCTTCTTTGTTTATTGAAATCTTAGTCTAAATATCATTGCTTGCTTGTTGTTTGATTAGTTTTAGCATTGCTCTGTTTTTCTTGTGTTGCTCTGTTTTCACGTTTAAGTCTAGCTCGACCACGTACTCGACCTACACTCGGTCGAGTGCTGCTCGAGTTCATCCCCAGAACTTGTGTTTTTGATTTGTGATTGTCTTGTTTCATTCCTGTTTCATTTCCATTGCATTCACGTAGTTTCCTGTTCATTACTTGTCTTGCATTAGTTCATTAGCATAGTGTCTATCTCTGTTCTAGTTTCATTATAGCTTTAATTTGTCTGTTCTGTTTGCATTTAGTATCTTGTTCTAGTTGTTTTTACTTTCTGCATTTCATATCTCATTTTAGGATTGTTAGTGACAAACAATCTTTACAATTGGCTTGACTTAGACTCATATGCACATCTTAATTGTTCACAATCACTCAGATAGGATTGACACCTCTTATACTGCAACTGCATAAGGGGAATTGAAACACCCTGACTTCTATTCATTCCATACATCATCATTCCATACATCATTCATTCATACACCACAAAGAAAGTCAGTTTCAATTTGGCGCCGTTGCCCATTTGAGTGTGTTTTGTGACATTTAGGATCATTATTAGTCTAAGATTAAGTTCGTTTAAACACTTGTGAAGTTACTGAACTCGAATCTTCCTTTGCTTGGCTGTTTTGTGTTTCAGGTACCCACTCGACCACCCACTCGACCACCACTCGACCGAGCTGTGATCGAGCACTTGATCGAGCCAGAAGCCGGATCCAAATAGCCATTACTTCCCAGTCGACTCGACCACCCACTCGAGCCTGCGCTCGACCGAGTACCTGTTCGAGTCAGTAATGATGTACCACAACAGTATGTTCAATTACATACCCATGCAACATCAACCAGTCTACCAGACTGAATTGTATCCCTCTCCATGGTTCCAGACCTCACAAGCTCAAGAACCTGACTTACGAGCTATGATGCAACAACTGTTGCTTGGGCAAGCTACTAAGCAGATTGAGGAGGCAAGGCAGTTTGCTGAGCTGCACCAAACGTTGAATTCTTATTCTACTGGACTGAATAACCAGTTGGAGAGACTGAGCTCTACAATCATGAACATGGAGAGTTTCATGGCTTCTACTTCCTCTCCTACACCAAACCAACTTCAACACCCAAGGGAATGCACTGCTAAGGCCATTCATCTCAATGAGGCAGTTGTCACTGAGGACAGTGAAGTCCAAGTTTGAGGGAATTCATCAGTTACTAAAGCCCCAAGTGACATTTGTGCAAAGCAAAAGGAGGTCGACATTGCACTCGGCCAGGAACTCGAGCAGCCACTCGACCGAGTGCATGCTCGAGTGGTCGATCGAGCTGGAGACTTTGAAGCTGTCAAACCTGTTAAGTACATTCCTTCTGCTTACAAGCCTCCACTACCATTCCCAGGACATTTCAAAGCACAAAAGCTGAAAGAACTCAGAGAAATTATTGAGAAAAGGGAACAGTTGGCTTTGCAACAAGAGAAGGAGTTAGCTTTACAACAAGGGGAAGTCATTGAGAAGGAAGAAGTCATGGCTTTGAAGGAAGAGGTTGTGATTGAAAAGAAGGAAGTGAGGGCCATTCAACAGGAGGTTGTCATTGAAGAGAAGGAAGCAGAGAGAGGACCAGCTTTGGAACAATATGCCCCATATCCTCTCTACAAAGGCATGTCACTTGACATATCCAAGCAGAAAGCTCATAATCAAAACA
>NW_010921717.1:139868-140546 GCF_000633955.1 Camelina sativa
CTCTAATCGCTATACTACCTACATTCTCTTTGTTTATCGATTCTCTTCACCAAACACTTAATCAATCCTTCTAATTCTTACATGGTATCAGAGCATATACGCTCCTGATTCTCAATCTAACACCCACCAAACTACTTCCGCTCCACCTCTCTCCTTGTTTCTCTTCTGTTACGACTTTGAAAGTCAAGTTTCTTTATCCATTGGATAATACCTTTACCCAACGGTTACTTCGACATGGAAGGCTCTAAGACCTTGATTGTTCCAGTTACTCTAGAGGGAGAGAACTATTTGTTGTGGGCAAGGACCACAAAGACAGCCCTATGTGGCCGAGGCCTTTGATCTCATATTGAGACGAGCGAAGCTCCAAGTGGTGAGACCACCAAGGAAGGCAAGGATCTTGCCGGTGATGAAAGGAACAAATGGTTTCAAGAAGACCAAGGAGTCCTAGCCATCATTCAAACCTCACTTGATGCCCCTATCCTTGAAGCTTACTCCTATTGCGAAACCGCAAAGGACTTATGGGAAACTCTGAAGAACGTGTTTGGAAATGTTACCAATGTCAACCGTATCTTTGAGATTAAGAGGGCCATTAAGAATCTCAACCAAGAAGATATGGAGTTCACCAAGCATTTTGGGAAATTTAGGTCCTTGTGGGCTGAACTAGAGATGCTTAGGCCG
>NW_010921717.1:146381-146749 GCF_000633955.1 Camelina sativa
TCGTTTTTGCATTGCTCTGTTTTTATTGTGTTGCTCTGTTTTCACGTTTAGTCTAGCTCGACCCTGTACTCGACCTACACTCGGTCGAGTGCTGCTCGAGTTCGTCCCCAGAATTTGTGTTCATGCTTTGTAGTTGTCCTGTCTTATCTTTTGTTTCATTCCTGTTTCATTTCTCTTGCATTCACTTAGTTTTGTGTTCATTACTTGTCTTGCATTAGTTCATTAACATAGTTTCTATTTCTGTTCTTGCTACTATAATCATTCTGTTTCATTTGCATTTAGTTCTTAGTTCTTGTAGTTTGCTTTCTGCACTTTGCATTTTCATTATAGGATTGTTAGTGACAAACATCCTTTACATCTGGCTTGAC
>NW_010921717.1:146761-152381 GCF_000633955.1 Camelina sativa
TCAAGGCCTTCTTTGTTTATTAATATCTTAGTCTAAATATCATTGCTTGCTTGTTGTTTGATTCGTTTTTGCATTGCTCTGTTTTTATTGTGTTGCTCTGTTTTCACGTTTAGTCTAGCTCGACCCTGTACTCGACCTACACTCGGTCGAGTGCTGCTCGAGTTCGTCCCCAGAATTTGTGTTCATGCTTTGTAGTTGTCCTGTCTTATCTCTTGTTTCATTCCTGTTTCATTTCTCTTGCATTCACTTAGTTTTCTGTTCATTACTTGTCTTGCATTAGTTCATTAACATAGTTTCTATTTCTGTTCTTGCTACTATAATCATTCTGTTTCATTTGCATTTAGTTCTTAGTTCTTGTAGTTTGCTTTCTGCACTTTGCATTTTCATTATAGGATTGTTAGTGACAAACATCCTTTACATGTGGCTTGACTTAGATTCTTATACACATCTTAATTGTTCACAATCACTCAGATAGGATTGACACCTCTTATACTGCAACTGCATAAGGGGAATTGAAACACCCTGACATCCATTCATTCATAAATCATCATTCCATTCATCATTCACCACACCACAGAAAATAGTCAGTTTCACAAGAGTACACACTGCTTGAACAGGATGTGCAACAGCCGCATTGTTGTAATATGCGCGTGTGTTCTTCCAGTTTGAAGGGTCAAACTTGAGTCGTTGGCTGCATCGTAATGGTATGACCTCCTCATGATCATCTTCTTCATGTCCAGCTTTGGTTGGTGTGATTTCTTCCTCATACTGCCCCTCGGTTTTAACATGTTGTAAAGTATCTTCATCGGCCGGAGTTGTAGCTATCGGATCAGTGTCTGGTTCAGCGGAAGTAGATTGACTCGGTGCAGCTTCCTTAGGTAAATGAGACTCTCCTGAAGCGTTTGGCCTGGCTGGATTTTGATTGTCCCGATCGTTATCAACACTTAGCCGTTCAAGTATAATCCGGAGATTCTTGGCGCGGTCGGATGACGATGTAGACAGGTTGCGAAGGTCGTCCCAATTTTTCTGGTCATAATACCCTTGGGTTTCTACAAACTTCACATCTCGAGACACCAGGACACGTCTAGACTCAGGATCATAGCATTTGTAGCCTTTTTGGGTTGTAGAGTAGCCAAGAAACATACTTTTGGTACTTTTGGCATCGAGTTTGTCTCGCAATTCTCCTGGTTTTAAAACAAAACAAGTGCACCCAAACACACGTAAGTGATCAAAGGTGGGTTTTTCTTTGTTTAATACCTCAAATGGAGAGACATCATGTAGGATCTTCGTGGGAATCCGGTTGATGAGATAACAGGCGGCAAGAACAGCGTCTCCCCAAAAACGTTTGGGTACATTGGTGTGAAACATCATGGATCTTGCGACTTCCATGAGATGCCTATTTTTCCTCTCAGCTACACCGTTTTGTTGTGGGGTGTAAGGGCAACTTGTTTGGTGAATTATGCCATGTTTGGTGAGATGATGTTTGAAAGCATGACTTGTATATTCCCCACCATTATCTGATCTCAAAAACTTAATTTTGGCATTATAGTGGTTAGTCACATAATTTTGAAAATTGATAAAAGCTTCAAGAACTCTATCTTTAGATGGAAGCAAGGTTAGCCAAGTATACTTAGATTTTTCATCAATAAAAGTAACAAAATATTTCTGATTTTCTCTAGATAGACAATGAGAGGTCCAAACATCAGAATGAACAAGATCAAAACAATTATCATAAATGGTCAATGACCTAGGAAAAACAGATTTGCAATGTTTACCAAGGATACAATCCTCACATTCATCATTCTTGAAAGAAATACTTGGAAATATTAACTCTAAAGCCCTACAATGAGGATGTCCTAGTCTAGCATGCCAAATACCATTGTTTGCTTTAATAGAAATTGAACTTAAACAAGAACCATTAGAAGTAGATAGATTTAAGTCTTCAAGAACATATAGGTCATCCTTAGAGACTCCTTGTCCAAGAACTTGGCTGGTCTCAATATCCTGAAAATGCACATTGTTAGGACCAAATATAGCATAATAGTTTAAATCGGTGGTAGCTCTCTTAACAGATAAAAGATTTGAGGTAAAACTAGGCATGTAAAATGCTTTAGTAGTCTTATCAAATAATTTTAAGTCACCAATTCTCTTAACTGGTACTTTCTCACCATTAGCTATAATCACATTTCCAACTGCCGGTTTAATTTCACTTATTAACTTAGAGTCACTAATCATATGGTGTGAAGCACCAGAATCGACTATAAGCGGTTTAGTTTGATTTAAAGCAAGATAGGAGTTACTGGAGGCTTCCTTGAGAGCTTTGATAAGGGCATCAAGGTCGACTTCCTCACCAGGTCGGAAGTCGCTGCTAGAGCAGTTCCTTGCCCTTCGGTGACTTGCTGATTTGGGTCAGTGATAGCAGGCTCCATGGTAGCTTGATGTGCTCTCGGTCCTCCACGGTTGTTTACGGGTCGGTTGACTTTAAGATGTCGATGGAGTATCCAACACCGGCTCTTGACGTGACCAGGTTTATTGCAGTGGTTGCACACTGGAGGATTCTTGTCATCATGCCGATAGTAGCTCTTGTTTGCAGCCGCTACTTCAGCCTTGTTAGCGGTTACAAGTTCTCTTTTGTTCCCAAAAAGCCCCATGGAGCCATGCTCCTTTTGGATCTGGCTACACACATCATCTAGGCTAGGGAGCTTATCTGACCTCAAGATATGTTTGATGAGGTCATTGTAAGAAGGATTTAGTGTGAGGAGTAGGCCGAACACCTTGTCTTGCTCTCGCCTCTCGTTCAGTATGGCCGGATCAAGTGTGGTCGGCCTAAGCATCTCAAGTTCAGCCCAAAGAGACCGAAACTTCCCAAAGTGTTTGGTGCACTCCATGTCTTCTTAGCTTAGGTTGTTAATGGCCCTCTTAATCTCAAATACTCGGTTTAAATTGGTGGTGTTACCGAACACATTTTGTAATGTGTCCCACAGATCATTGGCCGTTTCGCAATATGAGTAGGCTTCGAGTATTGGAGCATCAAGGGAGTTTTGAATGATGGCAAGAACACTTTGGTCTTCTTGATACCATTTGTCTTCACCGCTTGTGACCGCCTCTTTGCCGTCTTTAGTGGGCTCTTCCGTTGGAGCCTCACTCGTTGTAATATGGGTCCAAAGCCCTCGACCGCATAGTGTCGTCTTTGTGGTCCTCGCCCACAACAAGTAGTTCTCTCCTTTGAGATTAACTGGAACAATCAAGGTCTTGGTGCCTTCCATGGTGTTTTGTCTTGCGATTGGAACAGAAATGAAGAGGGTAAGAAGGGCATAAGCGAGTAATGGGTGTGGGATGAGAACTAGGAGCAACCTTGCTCTGATACCATGTAAGTTTTAGATTAGAAGAAGAAGAGAAGAAGAGGAAGTATATTGAGAGTAAGAGAGTTTGCGGTTTTGGGTTTAGTGATTGAATAGGAGTGTAAGGGAGAGTGAATAGAGAGATAACTGTAGAAGAAGAAAGTAACTTCTTACTTGATTTAGATCATAGTTACAAACTAAATATAGATAGTTTACAAATGGAATATCCTACTATGATTCTATGCACCCATACACACAATGATAGCGACCTCTCCTCTTAGGTTGCACATGTGACTTTGACTTAAGCTCCCACTTGCACAACTTGCACCAAGTCGCCTAACGGCTCTTTAAGAAGATTCTAGAGTGGTTGGTGACCGTTGAGGGCTTCTGTTCATGGACTAGGATCGTTAGGCCTCTCAACTGTATGGACGGCCCAACTCGATTCCTTGTACGGATGTACGGACGTACAGAAGTACGAACATACATACATAGGCGTGTGAGTTCTCATATAGACAACACTTAAACCAGTTTATCCCAAAACAGGCTTAAACCAAGAAAACATGCTAAAACCGAGACAAAACATTGATTCGAAACAGTAAACAACTATGTTACTCTTTCTAGGGTCAAAATATGTAATAATCCAATGCATTTGACTAATCATAAGAGTTCGGGTTGAATTTGGAGTGTTTAGATACCACTTTTACCCATTATGTCCTGAACCAGGCTAAAACCGAGAAAACATTGATTCTAAGCAGTAAACAATGTTGTTACTGTTTCTAGGGTCAGAATGTTTGACATTCCAATGCATTTGACTAATTGTAAGAGTTCAGGATGAATTTAGATTGTTTAGACAACACATAAACCCGTTTTATCCCAAAACATGCTTAAATCGAGAAAACAGGCTAACATCGAGAGAAAACATTGATTCGAAGCAGTAAACATATATGTAACAATCCAATGCATTTTACTAACTATAAGAGTTCGGGTTGAATTTTGAGTGTTTAGATACCACTTTTACCCATTTTGTCCCGAAACAGGCTAAAGCCCAGAAAACATTGATTCTAAGCAGTGAACAGCATTGTTACAGTTTCTAGGGTCAGAATGTATGACATTCCAACGCATTTGACTAATTGTAAGATTTTGGGATGAATTTGGAGTGTTTAGACTGTAAGTTTTAGATTCAAGGAATAAGAGAGGAAGACAAAGTGTATTGAGAGTAAGTGAGTTTTCGGTTTTAGGTTTAGTGATTGGATAGGAGTGTAAGAGAATAGAAAGAGAAGTATAGAAGAAGAAAATAGCTTCTTACTTGATATGGTACCTAGATACAACCTACTTATAGTCATTTACAAAGAGGATATTCTAATAAGATGTTCTACACGATTTTACACAAGGATAGCGACATCTCCTTCCTTAACCTATACATGTGATATATGTTTGACTTAAGACGTCCCACTTGCCTCAAACTCGCCAACGGCTAATAGGAGAAGGATCTAGATGTTCCTTTGCTTTAGGAGGCTTCTCAACATGGGCTGGACTTGTTTAGACGCCTCATGGTACGGATGGCCCATCGCATTGTACGGACGGTGCTTGTACGGACGGTATGGTACGGATGGTGCTTGTACGGCCGGTATGGTACGGATGGTGCTTGTGTGTGTGTGAGTTCTCATATAGACAACACAGAAACCCGTTGTATCCCAAAACAGGCTTAAACCGAGAAAACAGGTTAAAACCAAGAGAAAACATTAATTCAAAGCAGTAAACAGCTATGTTACTCTTTCTAGGGTCAAAATATGTAACAATCCAATGCATTCGACTAATTATAAGAGTTCGGGTTGAATTTGGACTCTTTAGATACCACTTTTACCCATTTTGTCCCGAAACTGATTAAAACCAAGAAAATATTTATTCTAAGCAGTAAACAGCATTGTTACTGTTTCTAGAGTCAGAATGTTTGACATTCCAATGCATTTGACTAATTGTAAGAGTTCGGGATGAATTTAGAGTGTTTAGACAACACTTAAACCCGTTTTATCCCAAAACAGGCTTACATCGAGAAAACAGGCTAAAACCGAGAGAAAACATTGATTTGAAGCAGTAAACAGTTATGTTACTCTTTCTAGGGTCAAAATAAGTAATATTCCAATGCATTTTACTAATTATAAGAGTTCCGGTTGAATTTTGAGTGTTTAGATACCACTTTTACCCATTTTGTCCCGAAACAGGCTAAAACCGAGAAAACATTGATTCTAAGCAGTAAACAGCGTTGTTACTGTTTCTAG
>NW_010921717.1:153148-153658 GCF_000633955.1 Camelina sativa
GGAGTGTTTATACACCACTTTTACCCATTTTATCCCGAAACAGGCTAAAACGGAGAAAGATTCATTTAAAGCAGTAAACAGCTTTGTTAAAGTTTCTAGGGTCAGAATGTGTGAAAATAAAATGAATTTGACTAATTGTAAGAGTTTGGGATGAATTTGGAGTGTTTAGATAACACTTAAACCCGATTTATCTCAAAACAGGCTAAAACTGAGAAAACAGTCTAAAACCGAGAGAAAACATTGATTCGAAGAGGTAAACAGCTATGCTACTCTTTCTATGGTCAAAATAAGTAACAATACAATGCATTTGACTAACTACAAGAGTTCGGGTTGAATTTGGATTGTTTAGCCACCACTTATACCCATTTGTCCCCAAAAAGGCTAAAACCGAGAAAACATTGATTCTAAGCAGTGAATAGCATTGTTACAGTTTCTATGGTCAGAATGTGTGACATTCCAATCTATTTGACTATTTGTAAGAGTTTGGGATGAATTTGGAGTGTTTAGACA
>NW_010921718.1:0-29688 GCF_000633955.1 Camelina sativa
TCTTGTAGTTTATTTTCTGCATTTTACATTTTCTTCCTAGGATTTTTAGTGACAAACAATCTTTACATTTGTTTTAACTTAGATTCATATGCATATCTTAATTGTTCACAAACACTCATTTAGGATTGATACCTCTTGTACTGCAATAGCATAAGGGGAATTGAAACACCCATCCATCATTCCATTCATATCTCACCATTGCATACATCATTCACACACCACTAATTAAATCTTGTTTCATCTAATAAGATTAAAAATAGTAGTAACTTCCACAAGAAATATAATCATAAATTAAGTTTTTGTGATAGTAATAGAATTCAGACTAGATAGTCTACATATGCATAATTTTCCATGTGAGGTGCAGAATAGCTAGCTTGGAGGGACTTGAAGGTGGTCCTGGTTTTTAGAAAGACTTTAATGATTTTAGTAATTGATGTTGCTCGCTCGAGGTGACTTGCGATCATTCATATTCTTCAAACGTATTTTTCATTTAGTTAAGGTTGTGTTATATATTGGTTTGTGATTTAAATAAAGTTTTAATAATTTAAATGTTATGTAGAATCTGTTGTTATTCAATTAGGATTTTGTTGTATCTTTTTATAAAGTTTTGTGTTATTCAACTAAAACAAAAGAATCTAAAATTGTTAATGAATTGAATTATTATGTTATTAGTTTATGATTCTATACATTTTTTTCACAAGTCATAAAAAAAATCATTAAACTACAGAAATTGTTTGGGAGACGTTTTGTAAAAAAAGTAATCAACAAAGTTATAAAAAACTCTAACAATTCTTCAAAAAATTTTATTTATCAAACATAATATCTCTTTATATCATCCATAGAAGAAACACGAGAATTCGGATATTCCTATCACCTTCCCACACGCGCGCGGATGCCATTCCATAGGAAGAATTCAATACTCTATATAGTCACTAAAAACTGAAAGAAAGTTTCGTTGGAAACTAAGCCATACCAAACCATTAGTAAAATATATATATATATCAAGATTTGATAGGATCGTATTCTCAAGGTTAAGCCTTCTCAAGATTGAGATGATGATCTCAAAGGCATATTCGTTGCCGCTCGCTGCTCTTCTTTCTTCTTAGTAATATGATGTTCAATATGTACATGATCATCACATGCATTACGACGGTATCTGTACTCATCATCGTCTTCACCCACCAACTAGCTACGGTGGCTCCAACGGCAATGGAAAGTAGATTCTCCATCTTCTGTGTCCTCGCTGCCACATCTCTATTTTTCCCGACCAAGTCTTCACCATCGTCGTGCTGCCGTTACAATTACAAACCATGATATCATAGTTTGCACTTTTCGGTAATTACTTGTGTTCCAAGGCAGCGATCTTGAGAGACATTAACGCTCACGTATGTATGAATGCATCTCTTGACACGCCTTGAGCTGATTTTTCAGGTTCGGTCTATCCTTTGCCGCTTTTTCAGAATTCTTCAGGTGTGGTGTTTTCGTTTCTGGAATTTAGCTGTGAGCTCAGCGGTTTATCAAGCCAACCGGTTTACATAAACGAAATTGATAAGAGAAATCAAGAAATCCAAGATTGGATTTTAACAAGAATAATAGTGCTGCTTCATACCCTTCATATATAAGAATGTAGAGCAGTAGAGAAACAAAAATTCAGTAAAATTGATTAAAGGAATTACTTTTTCAAGTGATAAAAGTTTGATAATACTTTTTTAACCTTTAAAATATCATGTAGGAAGAAGGATTTTCTTGGTCGTACTTGTAGGAAATATACGAAACACTCTACCCATCCTCATTTTTAATTGGTCAATTAAAAAAAAATTGTTACTAGCCAACTTTTCCTTTTTATGTTATTATTCAGAGAAATATATGGAACGTATAAAAAGTATTAACTATGCAACATTAACTCAGATTTTATAATCTTACTAATTTGTATTAACTATTAAGCATGTGTCCAATCATGTTCACATGTAGCAGTTTGCAAATGAGAAAAAAAAAATTTCTGGGTAATGTTTTCAGTTTAAAGAAAAACTTCATTAGATACATATCTATATGGTCAACAAGTTACATGCAACAAGCTTTTCACTTCAAAGAAAGCTTCTTTGGAAATTCCCAGAAGAAAACTTGGACGCCAAACCTTCAGCCATACCCTCAGCATCAAGTTTCACCTTCTGTCTCCCGGCAGTGAGGTCGTTCTCACGGTCCCATGGCTTCCACGGATGTTTCCCCACCCACTCGTCCTTTTCGGTTTTTTCTTTTGATGAAGACAACTTCGTCTTCTTCTTCAGACGGCTTGAAGAAGAAGTAGACTCTTCTTTGTGCTTCTCTACCAGAGACTTTGCTCTTTTCTCTTTGTTATACTTGTCCACAAGCTCAGCATCCATGCTTCTTTTCATATTTTCCCCTTCGTTTGATGCAAGCGCACTCGCCTTGTTGTATGCCTCCAAGTAACTGATAAGAACACCAGAAGAGAACAAAAATAAGAACAAAGCTATGAAACTTCATAATTCCTACAATCGCAAAACAGAGAGATCTAATTTCTGAGAGGGCCACTTAACCAAATACCTGAACCCTTAAAAATCAACTATCCTTCAACAATCTGCAGAGACAGCCCTATAAAATCCAGCCCTTACTAACGTTCTTTAACCAACTCACAACAGCTACAATCCGCTGCATTCAGTCCTAGGCTAGTTATAGTAGACCTCTATAGCTTAAGTATGAGCAGCTGAACTTCTTCAAATAGAACCAATGTGATTTTTGCTTTTATTACAAAACAACCTCGTGAAATGTCGTTAACAAATGCGAGCGAAAGGTTGACAAAATTGGCGTTAACTTACTTCATCTTTGCTCTTTCAGCTTTGTCCATAGGAGTATCTGTCCAAGCTGTAGTGTCTCCGCGTCCTTCTCTAGCATTTCTGCTAAATGTTGTTGATTGTTGCACGGCCACTCCAACCTGCAGAAGAACCCGAGATACATATAAATTTTTACCCTAACCAATAGTTAAAAACCTTTTTCTACCAATGGAATTGTCGATCTCTCACCTTTCTTTCAGGCGGAAGGGTGGTCATCCACTCATCTCTTTTAGGTATAGGTTTAACCTCAGTTGCTGCCAGCAGCTCTGCATCACCTTCCATTGATATGCCTGAAAGCCCAAGAAAAACAGCATTATATTTTCATCCCATAAAGGGAAAGAGATTAGGGAGCCTGCATAACACAGTGACTCATCATCACCTTGAGATCTTCTCCATTGTGCTGCTTCTTGCATTGAGCGTAATTCAGCCTGCAGAGCAAGAATACCGTGTCTTTGTAAGCCAGACCAACAGATTTATCCCAAAAGATTACATAGATCAATCAGGCAGAATTACAAACCTTAAATGCCTCTTGTTCCTCTTTAAGTTTAATCTTGTCATCCATTGCTTTTCTCTGTAGACATTATACATTAGAGATATAAAACAAAGGGCAATAAAAGAGCTGGTATTAAGGGAATATACATAAATAGATGGTGAATGCCCACATGATTCAGTAAGTCTCTGAGAGCATATTGAAAAATAACCAGACATTAGATGATTCATTATCTCACCTTTTCTGGATCTTGTAATTCCTTGAAAGCTTTATTCAGTAAAACGAAAGCTTCCTGGGCTTGGGGATGAGAACATTTGTCTGGGTGAACAAGAAGAGACAGCTTCCAGTACCTACAAACCATAATTGTCTATATCAAATTATGCAACTGATTGCGTAAAATTGTGTAAAATGATTGAGCGCAGTTATTTAGTGACTAATAACCATTTTTCTTGATTCCAAAAGTGTAACAGAATCCATACCTCTTCTTCATATTATCAGCAGCCATATTGTGATTTACTCCTAAGACATCGTATGGACTATCAGGTTCAGCTTCCATAATCCGGGTCACCTATAAGGAGTATAAGATGCTACTCTAACGAATTATCAATAAAATTTGAAAACAAAGAACTGTATCTATATTGCCAGAAGGAAAACTATGAACCTCTTCAAATCGCTCTGCCTCGTTAGATGATGCAACTTCTGCAACAACAGCTGGTGGAGCAGGTCCAATGAAATATTCTGAATCTTCTGCTAGCTCAGCTTCTCTGAGGTATATTAATAAATATTGATTAAACGGTTTAATAAACATAAAATAATAAAGAATGATAATCTTAGAGCTAATAATCATTTAAAAGTACCTAAGTTCAGCTTGAGCTTCTGTTAGCTTTGCTGCAGCAGCAAGTAACTCAGCGGATGGCATTGCAGGTCCAATCACCCTATAATCAAATTATAACACCATCATGTTTTATCCTCTAGAGTCTATACCCACTTTAAGATCTAATAGGATAACTAATTAATATGAAGCACACTAGAAAGAACCACAAAGAGAAAGCGTGAATCACCTTTTCTTTGGACCAGCAACATCATCATCAGCTGAATTCGATCCTAAATCGTTCTCATCTGCCAAAACCTTTTCAGTCTTCTTTAATGGGACAGAATCATCACAGTTTTTCTCAACTTCTTCTTCTCCGCCTTTTATAAGATGCCCCACCAAATCTAAAGAAGGAGAAGCACCTGGTGGTAATAAAAAGACTCTATCACCACGTTCCTTAAGCTTTAAAGAAAGAAACAGCTTCTTCAACCGCTTCTTCAAAGCGCTCTCGGAAATACCCTTTATATCAACCGCTTGCCCATCATCTATCATTTTCAAAAGCTACAAAAAAGAACATAAACTCGATATATCAAAAAAAAAACAAAGACATTGGAGGCATAGCACTAGCAATTATTCAGATTCACTATAAAATACTACTAAGATCTAGTTCGGGGAAAGACGTATCATTTTCACCAGCTACACAAAAAGGTCATGAAATTCGAAATCTTAGCACATACAGAGATATTGGACATAAACATTCAGGTTTACCACAAATCCTACTACTCATAAACCAAACCTATCTAGAGTAAAGAAGTATCACATTCATTACCTGTTTCAAATCACTGCCAACATTAGGAAACTCCAAAAGCATCTCTTTTACCACAGTTTCAGGCTCATCCTGTGAACTCTCTTCATCAGAGATGGGATCATCAGAACCAGACTGTGACTCAGAATCAGACTCATAATCACGCTTCTTGCTCCTCCTCTTCTTCTTCATATCTCTCCTCTTTCTCTCCCTCCTCTCCATCTTCTTCCTCTTCTTCTCCTTCTCTCTCTTCCTCCGCTTCTCTCTCTCATAACTTCCTCCGTCACTTTCCCGCCGCTCCCTTTGCTTCTTCCTCCGTTTTCTAGAAGACGAATCAGACTCGTAGGAGCTGTATGACGAGAAAGACGAAGACGACGATGCTGAAGATGGAGTATCGTCTTCCAAATCAGCATCTCTCTTCCTATGCTTACCCATTTTGTTTCGATCACCATGAATTCAGATTTCAACCTATAAAGCCCCCAATCACAAAATTGAAACGAGAAAGTTAACTATTGACCTGTCTATTACCTTTCCTCTACTCCTCCGGCACCGTTGAGAACGAGAATTAACTTTTCCGGTGGAGTACTCCGTCCTAACCGGTATCTTTGTTCGTCTTTTAGGTCTGCTTGTGGAAAGAAGAGATGAGCTAAGATCGGCGACACAAGAAACTGCGTCGTTTAAACGAAATTAAAAATTAAACCCATTTATTTTGCATGTTATGGGCTATTTTTTAATGCTAAGCCCGTTTAGGCCCATAATAACATCCATATGAAGTTTATAAATTACGATCGTTGTAATTTTGCGATACTAGAAATAATTTAGTTTAGGAGCTTAGAAGTCTGACTACAAAATAAATTATTATACTGGTCCAACTCAGGACTACAAAAAAAATTATTTATATTAATTAAATAACCTATAGAGGCTCCACTTATAAGCATGAAAACTACCTAGCGGATAAGTTCGCAATCCGCAAATGGGTTTATGAAGAAAAATCAAAAAAGTCCAAGTTGATTCAAAATCAAATGAGCTCCAGTATTCAAGGAAGAGTTACCAGCTACTAGTTATCAGAATGATAAGAATGTCTAAGGCCAAAACAATGTTTGTTCTCTCTCCAATAATGCAAAACATTCAATTGAGGATGATTTTCATTTCTAATTTTGGTTCCTCTAAATACATACGCAAAGCCGACTTTCTTTTTTCCATATAATCTGGGACATCATCCAAATCAAACAAGTCATCTATCATTATAATTTAACCATGTTAGAAACTTAAAACAGCCCATAAAATCAGAGTACTTAAACTTACAAGAATGGAAACTTACATTATATACGTCCAAGTTTCCTCGACCTTGTTTAGGAACATAAGAGTCTGCTCTTGCAAAACTCACAATTGGAGTCAAAGGAATCTTTTTCGATATTCTTCAAAGAGTTTATAAAGCTCAGTCTCGAGGTGATTTATCTTTGCTTATGAAGTAAATAGATCAAATTCATCATAACAACGGTTCATGATACAAACATGGGAATCCACCCAATGATTTAATCAACGAAAGCAAATACTCGAAGCTTCGATGGTCGATGAGCAATGATAGAAATGGAAAATGGAGGTTTTGTTGAATGAATCCATAATCAACACACAAATTAAACAACCTGAATCGACAAGTTATTTAGCCCGCAAATCACACAAGAGAAGTGAATCCACACTTGACTTGAAATGAAAAATCACAAAGACAATTCTTTGTAAAACAAACTTATTAAAGTGTATTGAGATAATTTCTAAAATGATGGAAGAATGTTATAAATGATGAATGTGAGCTTATATAGGTTCATCTACAACTACAAGGGTAATAAGCTAGTAAAATACAAGAAATCTCAATAATAAATGAAAAATGGCAGTTAGAAATTGAATGAGAGAATCAGTCAAATTAGGAAAGTTGTGATGCTTGAGTCTTGACAACTTGGGCTGGAAGTGATGTGATTTTGGGACGTCTAGGGTCATTTATGAGGCTTAGGAGAGTTTGCAAAATCTGAGGAAAATATGACCGTTGAGCATTAAAGGCACTCAGCTCCCAAAATGGCAACTTTGATATGCCTTGAGCTACTTCTTGGTGCTACTCATTGAATCACTTCTTTCTTTACTCGTGGGTCTTGACAAATATCTCCAAAATAGGCATGTTGTTAAGGAATTTCAAATCCTAGACCGTTCATATAGTTGGTTAGATCCATGGTTTGATTTCCTTCGTATTGCTCTGTATCGATTATATCGCTTCTTGTACAAGTTCATGTACTACATCTTTATAGTTTCTCTAATCTTAGTCAATGCACTACTAATAACAAATAAACCATCTTGCACAATAGTGATATAGGAACCCAGATGAGGGAATCCACATGGATAGATGGAAATAGGCAAATGGTTGATAACACTGTTCTGCCTATTTGTTGGATGATAGATGGAACGCAACGAAGAGATGGTGAATAGACAAATGGTTGAAAACACTGTTCTGTCTATTCGGTAGCAGTAGAAGATGAAGAGATAGATGGGTGGATTGAAGGACGCCACACAGATCTGTGAAATGATCTATGATAAGTCAAATCTCAGTCTTCAAGGAATCACACACAAGAAGAAGGAGAAAAGGGTGGTTGCTTCTATCTCAGAAGAAAACCTAAGAAAACTCTCATTTTATTTCATAAAAACTTGAAAGGTTACAATGCTGAGAAGGGACCTTATATAACGATCCAGCAGCGGAGGACCTTCTAGGGTCGAAATTATTACAAATAAAAGGACTAAACTTGCAAAAATAACAGACTCAATTTTAGGACCTAGATAAAATAAAATACTCAATAAAGACCCAACGATCGATTCCTGCAAAACAAGAAAAGAACCATCATTTATTATTTGAATTCAAACACTTACCTTGGTCATAGCTCTCATGCACGCTCCAGCCCTTCATTGATTGCTTCGGAAATGATGAAAAGAACGGGTTCTTTAATACCTTGTAGAACTGGCAGAAATGATGCTTTCAGAGTCTTTTCTTTGGAATCTTCTAGCTCAATGAGAGTAATTAGACTTTCAATGGACTTGTTGAATTGTTCCCTTAAGGTCCTTACTCCCAAATTTGTCATAGGTTTGTGTACCATTGTTGGCAGAACGGGTTCTTCAGGAAATGGTAGAACGGGTTCTTCAGAAACTGGAAGAACGGGTTCTTCTGGAAGTTGAATACTGATGTCCTCCTCATTCCCTCCCTTTTGAGAAAGTTTCGTCTGCAGAACTATTTCATCTGCATGGAAAGGAGATAAATCAGCAACATTAAAGGTTGGAGAAATGTTCAACTCACCTGGTAGCTCAATCTTGTAGGTGTTGTCATTGATTTTCTTTAAGACCCGAAATGGTCCATATCCTCTTGGTGACAGCTTGGACTTTCTTTTCTTGGGAAATCTTTCTTTTCTCATGTGTAACCAGACCCAATCTCCAAGTTCAAACGTCAGCTCCTTGCGGTGCTTATCCGCATGCTCTTTGTTCTTTGCGCTTTTCTTCTCAAGATTCTCTTTAACTCTTTGGTGAAGTTTCTTCACAAAGTCAGCTTTGGTGACTCCTTCTGCACTAGAATAAACAGCTTGGGGGCAGAGGTGTGATGTCTAATGGGNTAGAGGTGTGATGTCTAATGGGGTTGGAGGATGAAAACCACAAACAACTTCAAATGGAGAGAATTTGGTACCAGAATGCTTAGCATGATTATAAGCAAATTCAATATAGGGTAAACAAGATAACCAGTTCCGGAGATTCTTACCCACCGTAGCTATCAAAATAGTGGAGAGAGTATGATTAACTACCACAGTTTGTCCATCCGTTTGAGGATAACAAGTGGTGGAGAAGAGTAGCTTAGTTCCTAGCTTTTTTCACAAAGTCTTCCAAAAGTGGCTGAGAAATTTGGTATCTCGATATGAAACAATGGCCCTCGGGATTCCATGCAAACGCACCACTTCTTTGAAAAAGAGTTCAGCAGTTTGAGAAGCATCATTTGTCTTGTTACATGGAATGAAATGCGTCATTTTGGAGAACCGGTCCACCACAACAAAGATAGAATCTCGGTTGTTGATCTTAGGCACCCCTAAAACAAAATCAATAGAAATATATACCCATGGTAGGTTAGGGATAGGCAAAGGCATATATAAACCATAAGGATGTGACCTGGATTTTGCTTTCAAGCATGTGATGCACTTTGCGCAGAACCTTTCCATATCTCTTTTCAAATGCGGCCAAAAGAAATGTTCCATCAGAACACCTAGAGTTTTGTCTCGCCTAAAATGTCCCATAAGTCCTCCTCCATGTGTTTCTCCTATCAACAGCTCTCTCATGGATCCTTGAGGAATGCACAGCCTTTTGTCTTTAAAGAGAAATCCATCATGTTGGTAGTATGACCCATAAGCCGCTTTGCTTGTTTCCTTAAAGGCTTCTTTGAAATCTGGATCCTCCGCATATAGACCTTTGATATGATCAAATCCCATGACTTTGCCCTCCATTGTAGTGATCAAAGCATGTCTCCTTGATATAACATCAACTACAATGTTCTCTTTGCCCTTCTTGTACTTAATCACATATGGAAATGTCTCCACAAATTCAAGCCACCTTGCATGTCTCTTCTTAAGTGTAGTTTGTCCTCTTAGGTGCTTGAGTGTCTCATGATCTGTATGAATAAAAAATTCTTTGGATAGCAAATAATGTTGCCAAGTTTCTAGAGATCTTACCAAAGCATAGAGCTCTTTATCATAGGTTGGATAATTAAGTGCAGCTCCACTGAGTTTCTCACTGAAGTATGCTAATGGTTTTCCTCTTTGAGTTAGAACAGCACCTATTCTTGTACCAGAAGCATCACATTCAATCTCAAACATTTTATCAAAGTTAGGAAGTACCAAAACGGGTGCATGTGTGAGGCTGTTTTTGAGCAGGTTGAATGCATCCTCTTGTGCTTGACCCATTTGAATTCCACATTCTTTTTAATCACTGATGTCAAGGGTGCAGCAATGATACTAAAATCCTTCACAAATCTCCTATAGAAGCTAGCCAGCCCATGGAAGCTCCTAACATGTCCAATGGTTGTTGGAGTTGGCCAGTCTTGTATAGCCTTGATCTTTTCCTCATCGACCTTTAGTCCCTGCGAACTCACAACAAATCCTAGAAACACAACTTGATCAGTGCAAAACGTGCATTTCTTAAGATTAGCATAGAGATGTTCAGCCTTAAGCTCTTTTATCACCATTTCAAGATGCTTTACGTGATCTGCAAGACTTGTGCTATAAATCAAGATATCATCAAAAGAAACAACCACAAACTTACAGATGTACTCCCTTAAGACCTGATTTATTAACCTCATGAAGGTGCTTGGGGCGTTGGTTAGTCCAAATGGCATAACTAACCACTCATATAGTCCTTGCTTTGTCTTGAAAGTCGTTTTCCATTCATCACCTTCTTTCATTCTCACCTGATGGTAACCACTCCTTAGATCAATTTTAGAAAAGACAGTAGCTCCATTAAGCTCATCTAGCATGTCATCAAGCCTTGGAATGGGATGTCTATATTTGACAGTGATGTTGTTGATTGCTCTGCAGTCTACACACATTCTCCAAGTTCCATCTTTCTTAGGTACTAGAAGAACAACCTTAGGCTTTCACGAATGTAGCCCTTTGACATTAGATCACGAACTTGCTTTTCCAGCTCTTTTGCTTCTTCAGGGTTTACTCGATAGGCTGGTCTATTAGGTAATGGTTCTCCCGGAACTAAATCAGTTTGATATTCGATTCCTCTTATAGGCGGTAGTCCATGTGGTATCTCCTCAGGGAAGACCTCTTTAAACCTTCCTAATAGTTCAAGCACTTCTGGTGGTAAGTCTTTCTCTTCTTGACCTGAAAACAAAACATCCTTAAAGATCATTAATAGCACCTTGTCCTGTGAATTAATTGATTTCAAAGCAGTAGAAGGTGTTATGTAAAGATTGGTTTTGTTTGACTTAGCTCCCTTTGACATGGTATGTTGCATGTCATGCACTTCTTGAGGGGTGAGTGGAGCTAGAGTATGCTTCTTGTTATTGTGAAAGAAAGTGTAGTAGTTGGTTCAACCATTGTATAAAGTCTCCTTATCAAATTGCCATGGCCGTCCTAGAAAAAGGTGTCCAGCTTGCATAGGAACCACATCACACACAACTTGGTCTAAATATTTGCCTATGGTGAATGGTATGGTGACTTGCTCGGAGATCCTTAGTTCAGCCTCATCATTGAGCCACTTAAGTCGATATGGATGGGGATGCTTTGTCTTTTGGATACCTAGCTTATCAACCAAATACTTGCTAGCTACATTAGTACATGAACCACCATCAATGATTAAGCTACATAACTTGGAGTTTATGGAGCAGCGAGAGTGGAAGATATTTTCTCTTTGAATTGTTTCAGGATCAAAAAGAGTGCTAAGAGCCCTCCTTATGACTAGAAGCTCTCCCATCTCTAGATAGTCCACAATATCCTCCTCAGATTCAACACGTTCTTCTTCCTCATCTTGTGCTTCATACTCTGCATTGGCTTTAAGGATCATTACTCGCTGGTTTGGCACTCCCTTGCATAGTGTCATTTTCCCTGACATTTAAAACAAGTAATATCACGAGCTCTTTGGTTAGTAGGCTTACCTTTCTCTGGTTTGGTTACTTTTGATGCCTTAGGTGCAACTCTTTTAAATCTCTGGTCCACATCAATAGATTTTCCCTTGTCTAAAGGTTTCTGAGGTGGCGGTGTCCATGGAATCTTACCACGGTTAGTAGAGGTTGTCTTCCTTTTGATGTGTTGTTCCTCTTGGACTGCTAGGTGCAACAACTCTACAAGATCATGATAGGTTTGTCTTTCCACCTTTCTAGAAATCCGATCATGAAGACCATCTAGAAACTGCGCCATCAAGTTCTCCTCANATTGTGAAAGAAAGTGTAGTAGTTGGTTCAACCATTGTATAAAGTCTCCTTATCAAATTGCCATGGCCGTCCTAGAAAAAGGTGTCCAGCTTGCATAGGAACCACATCACACACAACTTGGTCTAAATATTTGCCTATGGTGAATGGTATGGTGACTTGCTCGGAGATCCTTAGTTCAGCCTCATCATTGAGCCACTTAAGTCGATATGGATGGGGATGCTTTGTCTTTTGGATACCTAGCTTATCAACCAAATACTTGCTAGCTACATTAGTACATGAACCACCATCAATGATTAAGCTACATAACTTGGAGTTTATGGAGCAGCGAGAGTGGAAGATATTTTCTCTTTGAATTGTTTCAGGATCAAAAAGAGTGCTAAGAGCCCTCCTTATGACTAGAAGCTCTCCCATCTCTAGATAGTCCACAATATCCTCCTCAGATTCAACACGTTCTTCTTCCTCATCTTGTGCTTCATACTCTGCATTGGCTTTAAGGATCATTACTCGCTGGTTTGGCACTCCCTTGCATAGTGTCATTTTCCCTGACATTTAAAACAAGTAATATCACGAGCTCTTTGGTTAGTAGGCTTACCTTTCTCTGGTTTGGTTACTTTTGATGCCTTAGGTGCAACTCTTTTAAATCTCTGGTCCACATCAATAGATTTTCCCTTGTCTAAAGGTTTCTGAGGTGGCGGTGTCCATGGAATCTTACCACGGTTAGTAGAGGTTGTCTTCCTTTTGATGTGTTGTTCCTCTTGGACTGCTAGGTGCAACAACTCTACAAGATCATGATAGGTTTGTCTTTCCACCTTTCTAGAAATCCGATCATGAAGACCATCTAGAAACTGCGCCATCAAGTTCTCCTCAGACTCTTCTACCTCCCATCTGTTTTTAAGAGATTCAAACTCTTCAAAGTATTCCTCAACAGATTTGCTTCCTTGTGAGAGCTTGCGGAAATTCTTTTGTAGCTCCCGGTGGTAATAAGCTGGGACATATCTCTTTCTTAGCTGAAACCTCATATCATCCCAAGTAGTGATTGGTATATGCCTATGCCTCCTCCTCTTAGACACATCTCTGTTCCACCAAGCTAAGGCATTATCGGTAAGTTGAGCAGCAGCTAGGGATACCTTTCTCTGTTCTGAATAGTTGTAGTAGCCAAAGATATGCTCCATACGTCTTTCCCAATTAGGGGTGTCAAAATGGGTAGAAATCCATGGGTTTACCCTGTTTGTCTATTATTTTAACGGGTATGGGTTAAGTTTTTATACCCATATAAATAAATGGGTATTGATGGGTTCGTCCAATGGTTTGTGGGTTTAACGGGGTAAACCCATTAAGGTTATGGGTTACCCATGGGTTAATGAAAAAAACAAAAATAATATATATATATAATATAATGACTTTGTATTTTGGTTATAAGGATTTTTGGCTTAAGTTATAGGATGCTTTTTCTATTTTAATATCTGATATTATTTTCTTAAGCTTGAAAACTTTGATTAGTTTTATAATTCTATTCTATATAATATGTTATGGATTTTATATTAATTATTTTATTTTATTTAATTTATATATGGGTAATCCATATAACTCATTTAGCTATTGGGTTTTATATTATTGGGTTTGGGTATATAAATTCAACCCATTATAATAAATGGGTCGGGTTGAACCCGCCCACAAAAGCTCGAACCCACGTGGGCATGGGTTGGATTGGGTTGGGTTACCCATTTTGACACCCCTTTTCCCAATCAATGTAAGCTTCAGGATTAACCTTTCTAGCAAATGTTGGCGGATTGAGCTTAAGATCATAACATCCTTCTCTTATGTTGCCTTCATCTCGTCCTCTACCTTGTTGGTAGTGTATCCTTGGCCTGTGGTGTTGATTAAGATCTTGATATTCTTCCTCTGAATCAGACTGATCTCCATTATCAACCTCATGGTTTCCTCTTGGCGAGTTACGAACTGGTGCTCTTGGTGCAGGTGGGGGTTGTTCAATTCGTGTCATGCAATCACCAAGCATTTGGAGTTGGGCTTAAATAGCTGTAAGCATCTCAGCCATGTTCACCTCTGCTCCTTGTTCTCCCATGGTTCAAAACGTTTCTGTAAAATAAGGAAAAAGAGATCAAGTGCACAGGAAGTTGAAAGGTCCAAAAATGGAAAACTGCCAAAAACTGACAGATCTAGGATTTTGGGAGGAGGGGGGGGGGGTTAGGCAATCAAATAAACAGATCTGAACGAAATTTTTTTAGGGTTTTCTTTTTAGAAGATGAACAATCAAAATAGAGCAAGACACACGAAAATAGCAGATCTAAAGGGGAGAAACGAAATGAAACAAAACGAACTGAAACAGACACAAACTGAAGCAAACAAAGGGAAATAAACTGAAACAAAAGGGATAGATAAAACCTGATTTGGAGCGTTTAGCTCTGATACCAGATGATATAGGAACCCAGATGAGGGAACCCACATGGATAGAGAGAAATAGGCAAATGGTTGATAACACTGTTCTGCCTATTTGTTGGATGATAGATGGAACGCAGCAAAGAGATGGTGAATAAACAAATGGTTGAAAACACTGTTCTGTCTATTCGGTAGCAGTGGAAGATGAAGAGATAGATGGGTGGATTGAAGGACGCCACACTGATCTGTGAAAGAATCTATGACAAGTCAAATCTTAGTCTTCAAGGAATCACACACAAGAAGAAGGAGAAAAGGGAGGTTGCTTCTATCTCAGAAGAAAACCTAAGAAACCTCTCATTTTATTTCATAAAAACTTGAAAGGTTACAATGCTGAGAAGGGACCTTATATAACGATCCAGCAGCGGGAGACCTTCTAGGGTCGAAATTATTACAAATAAAAGGACTAAACTTGCAAAAATAACAGACTCAATTTTAGGACCTAAATAAAATAAAAGACTCAATAAAGACCCAACGGTCGATTCCTGCAAAACAAGAAAAGAACCATCATTTATTATTTGAATTCAAACACTTACCTTGGTCATAGCTCTCATGCACGCTCCAGCCCTTCATTGATTACTTCGGAAATGATGAAAAGAACGGGTTCTTTAATACCTTGTAGAACTGGCAGAAATGATGCTTTCGGAGTCTTCTCTTTGGAATCTTCTAGCTCAATGAGAGTAATCAGACTTTCAATGGACTTGTTGAATTGTTCCCTTAAGGTCCTTGCTCCCAACCTTGTCATAGGTTTATGTACCATTGTTGGCAAAACGGGTTCTTCAGGAAATGGTAGAACAGGTTCTTCAGGAATTGGAAGAATGGGTTCTTCTGGAAGTTGAATACTGATGTCCTCATCAAATAGGATTTAGGATGCGTGCATAGCATCTCACATGGAAAAACTCTCATTTACAAATCAAATCATTATCTAAATTAAGTGTATCCTTTAACGTCTTTCAATGTTCCATTAGCTGTAGCATTATCCAGAGTCAAACTAAACATCTTTTTCTATCCTCCACTCTTTTAAACATTAACGAATCTTGCAAGCTAAAGCATCAACATTTTGCATCTGTTTAATACCAAAATTCTGTCCATTTTGCATCAACATAGTGTGCAGTCACAACTATATATCCATCACCATAAACAATAGTCCAACAATCAGAAGTTAAAGATATAATACTAGGAATTTTTCCCAGCCAGACCTTAATCTCAGTTTTTTCTTTTCCCAAGTTTTGATCACATCAGCTGTAGTCGTGTTTCTATTATAACAATTGTAATCCGGGTTTAAATAACTAAGATAATCCATAAGCTCCTCGTATTCAACCACAAGAAAAGGAAGATTATGTCGTATAACCACCCTACTAAACTTCTACCCTAGCAACTTTATCATCAAACTTCACCCTCATTCTTTTTACATCCACATCTAGTAAGCATTCATCGTAATGTCGTTTCAAATTAGATGTTCCACTAGTAGGCTTCCACAACTAACTCTTTGGATATTTCTTACAATATGCCCTTTCTTTACCATCATCAGTTTTTTCTGTTACAAAGTAATTCCACATTAATTATTTCTTATGTCTTTTTGCATGATGAGAAAAACTTACTAGTATTTTAGATTGTGATGCGCTTGATGATGATGATTTTCCATCAACAACACTAGGAGGTTCTTCTTCATCATTCGATTCATTCATCACTTGTTCTGCAAACCACAACACAAAACCAATGAGACGTTTCTAACACAACTAACATTCACTCAAAGCCCCACGCAATTCATATAGATAAACCCCAGATGCATAAATATGATCATTTCAATTTAATCAACAGTTCCAGGTGCATAAATATGAACATAGTCTTGTTAATCAACAGCCAAACCGAGTATTTATTCAATTGCGTTAGCCAATATACAACTATTGAAGCCAATGTATTAGTGGATGAACATGTGAACATGTGATCCAAAATTAAACACATAGAACACACAAATGATCAACTGTAAAAAATCTAAGCTAGAATAGAGAAAAAAAATAGAAAAACCCACAACTTAAATCGATCTAGCAACTTTATTACAGTTGACTTTAATCGATTTCAAACGTTCGACCAAAGTTGCCAATACCACAGATGAATACAACAAGCGATCTAACAAACCCAACATAAGAACCCTAAAAGACATAAGCAAAAATTTAGGGAAACCCACACCATAAATCGATCTGAGAACGTTATTCATACCCATGTATTCAGAAATTTGAGGGAGATCGAAGAAGAAGGGGCCAGTGAGAAGCTTGAGTCGGTCGAAGTACAAGAAGAAGAAGTTTAAGTCGGGAAGTGGGAGAGAGAGCTTGGTTTTAGTCAACTCATCAACCATTTTATCCCAATCTATTTCAACCCAATCCATTAAACCCATAAACAGATTTGATCCATTAACTCATTAAAACTCAAATTATCAACTCAATAAGTTTTTTGATTGGTTTGGTTTGAGTTGATCCATAAATTTGGATCTATTTTGACACCCCTAACCGCATTAAATATTTGTTTGTATATAAAATATAGGGCCCTTGAGAATATGAAGGATAGAGATACCGATTTCATACTTCTTGACCTCTTGATCCATCTTATACGCTATTGTATACATTCTTGCTACCATATTTTTACTATCTAAATATGTATTCTCTATATAATTATGATTATTAGATTACTTTTCATCTCGTTCATAGATTTATATTCAAGTATTGGATCCGACATCCACATAATTGAATAGTTTAAATCGACGCGACGCCACACATATTTTGATCTAAGAACCACTTTCAAAAAGATATTCACTCGTGTGAAAGGGCAATCTCACTTGATTTCTAGATTATGGAATCCATGCAATACTTTGTCAATTGCATGAAGATATGAATTCAACGGAGTCCGCAAAAGTAACTACACGTTTTTGATTCATAATTTTTTTATTTTTACATTAACACAAACGAGCCTTCTATATATAATATATGGTGTGATCTATATAAAAATAAAATATTCAAATTAAATAAAAATCAATTGACATAATGAAAGGAGCGAAATTGTTGATGATCAAAACCAATTGTCGACATTGTTGGAGATTCATATCTTCAAGGCTTTAAGAATGCATAAGTGCATCTTTTAGACTAAAGCGGAGGGTCAAGAAATTTAGCCCAAATATTTATATTTAATGATGGGATACTTTTTTTGTTTTGACCTAAAAATATGTATCTCAAAAATGAAGTATTTCAACCCCTGTTTTAAAAATCAGGCGCCTAGCCGATTACGCGTCCGCCTAAGTGCTGATCAGAGCATACCCATGGCGATTTTGACCAAATCAGTCATCTTAGTCAGTACTCGACTTATTACCCAATTTTTTAATTTTAAAAAACTGTAATGTGCTACAAACGGGCCATAAATATATGAAGTCCAGTTTTAAAGTCACTAAATTTAAACTTAACTACTATTAAAAATTGGATACTGATTATCCATTTATGTATACTTATCTATTAGTGATACTTATCTAGTAGTGATAATTATCTATTAGTGATACTTATCTATTAGTGATAGTTATCTCCTAATCTTTTATTTCTTCCTTAAGTAATTACTACCTATATATATGTGATAGTTTGGCTCATTGGAAGGTGAAATAGAACAACAAAAAAAACAGCAATAAAGCTCACACTCTCGTTTACTCTCTTTATTACCTCTCGTCTCTCTCTTCTCTTTACTATTATTATAATAGTTTTTCAACACGTTATCAATATAAACGACTCCCAATTCGTCGTCAATTCGAGATAACATTTAAATTATGTTAATTTTAATTTAAGTTTATATGCATATATTATTATATGTATTACTATAGAGTAAGACGTTATATTTTATATGTGATCATAATAGTAGGTTCTGCCTCCTTGATCTATCTATATTAATCATAATGGTAGGCTTTGCCTCCTCGATTATTTAGATCTATAATCTTGATCATAATAGTAGGCTCTGTGTCCTTGATCATATATTTAGATCTATATATTTGGATTAAATGGTAAGCTTTGTCTCCTGGATCTCATAAAAGGTTAATGCCTTTTTCTACAATCAAATAGAAGGTTATGCTTCTTAAAAATGATTGTTTTATATTATGAATCTATTATAGATTATAATATTTTATATTTAACAAATTATATTGTTATTTCTATAAGTATCATGTCAAACATGGCAAAGCTTGAGATCGCTGCCCTTGAAGTCTGTGGAAATAATTATATGACATGGGCATTAGATGCAAAAATGTATCTAAAAGAAAATGGGCTTCTTAAAACCTTTGATTCATCTGAAAATGGGTTAGAAGAGGAAAAAGCAAAAACCATGACGTTTTTGCGTCACCATCTCCACGATAGTTTAAAAATGAATACATCACAAGAGAAAATCCCGTAGATCTTTGGATCTCTCTCAAAGATAGGTTTGATCACCAAAAATATGTGATCCTACCAAAAGCCAAACATGAATGGCTAAATCTGCGGTTTCAGGATTACAAAACTGTAGGTGAATATAATTCCGCTATGTTCGGAATCACTTCTAGGATGATTCTCTGCGGAGAGAATGTTTCCGATTATGATATGATCGAGAAAACATTTCAAACTTTTCATCCTTCAAATGTAATCCTGCACCAACAATATCGAGAAAGAAGATATACTCGATATTCTGAATTAATGCAAGTTCTTCTTGTTGTTGAACACAATAATGAACTCGTGATGATGAATCATCAAACTCGTCCAACTGGATCAGCTCCACTTTCAGAAGTGAATGTTGCTACATCCAGCTACAACAATTAGCAAGGACGAGGATGTGGACGCGGTCGAGGCCGTGGTCGCAGTCATGGAGGAAATCGTGGAGGAGGTCGTCGACGAGGAAAGGGAAGGGGTTTCTCTCCTAATAACTTCAACGCAAGAAAACCCAACAAAAATCTACAAATAAATGATGTTGGTCGCGTTTTGAAGAAACAAGATGAGAGTACTTGTCACAGATGCGGCATGAAAGGACATTGGTTCCAAACCTGTCGTATACCAAAACATTTGGCTGATCTGTATCAAGCATCTCAAAAGACAAAAGAAAGGGATGTGGAGACCAACCTCATCTCTGATGAAGCTGGACCATCCTTCCATAGCCTGAATGATGAAACCCATCTAGATATCGCAGATTTTCTCGTTGATCATGAAAACGGGAAATCATGCGAATAAAAGCAATGACATGATATGCTTGTAATATTTTTATATGTACTTTATGTTTTTCATAAAAGTCTTTTTGAATAATGGTTTTCTTATAATATATATAACAAACCTTTGTAAGATTTTGTGTTATTTTATTAATGCATATTTTTATAAATGCTTTATCTCAGAAAATGTCAAATTTTGAGATTGAGGATGGAGATATGTGTCTAGCAGACAGTGCTACAACCCACTCAATACTTAAAGATAAAAAATATTTCTCCTCTCGCAAAATAAAAGACTCTGCCGGAAGCGTGAGCACTATATGTGGAAATGCAAAGATCATTATGGGCTTTGGGAAAGCCAATTTCTCAATTCCAAGGGGAACAAAATTTGAAATTCATGCATTATATTCCCCTAAGTCTCATAGAAACTTGATAAGTTTCAGAGATATCCGAAGAAATGGATATCAAATAGAGACTCTGAATAAAAATGGCATTGAATATCTTTGCATCACATATGAGAGGAAACACATATTAGAAGAATTGCCAATGTTATCCTCTGGATTATATTGCACAAAAATAAATATGATTACATCTTATGTTACAGTAAACTCTAAGCTTACTAGTACATTTAAGATTTGACATGAAAGACTTGGACATCCTGGTTCAATCATGATGCAAAAAATTGCGCAAAATTCAAATAGTCATCCATTGAAAAACCAAAAGATTTTTCAATCTGGTGAGTTTTCATGTAAAGCATCTTCTCAAGAAAAACTCATAATTCGGCCATCGCCAACCAAAGTTGGGAATGAATCACCAATGTTCTTTGAGAGAATACATGGTGATATATGTGGACCTATCCCCCCTTCATGTGGGCCATTTCGTTACTTCATGGTAATGATTGACGCATCTAGTAGATGGTCACATGTGTATCTATTGACAACACGAAATACGGCCTTCGCAAAATTCATTGCCCAAATAATCAGGTTGAAAGCTCAATTCCCTGATAATGCCATAAAGAAAGTCGGACTTGATAACGCTGGTGAATTCACTTCACAATAGGAATCGATGTTGAGCATCCGGTTCCTCATACTCATACACAAAATTGCATGGCTGAATCTTTGATTAAACAGCTGCAACTCATTGCTAGACCGTTAATATTGAGATTAAAGCTCCCAATTTCTGTATGGGGTCATGCTATACTGCATGTTGCAGCATTGGTCCAAATACGACCAAGCGCATATAATAAACATTCCCCTTTACAACTAATATCTGGTGAAAAGCCAAATGTATCACATCTCCGTATTTTAGGTTGTGCGGTTTATGTTCCTATTGCCCCACCGCAAAGAACAAAAATGGGACCTCAATGGAGATTGGATATATACGTTGGTTATGCATCACCGAGTATAATTCGGTATCTTGAACCGCAAACTGGTAATATGTTTACAGCACGTTTTGCTGATTGCCATTTTAATGAAGATGAATTTCCAGCTTTAGGGGGAGGAATGATATGATCATGAAACCATCTAAGAAGATCCTTCAGTCTTGTTCAACACGAACGAATTCAAAGATAAATTCGTCCAGCCAAACGACTATTTAGGATACATTCTTACCTCATTTAGAGCATATCTCGTAGTGGAATCAGTCCAATCAGAGTTCATATGAAGGAGTTGTTCACTTTACAAATCAAGTGAACTCATGGTTATGCGATTTGGACTTACGAGCATTCAACGGAGGATTCCGACCAGGTCAGAAGGATTCAAGGTATGAACCAAATTGTTCTGGAATCTTGATACATTACATAACCACGGAGAATTGGAACCAGCTTAATATCAGTTCATATGTGAAAGATATGGATTTTTTAAGTCAGTGGATCTATCCCAATTCCAGTTTCACGTATGAGCCAAAGATCGTGTTACACAAACCAACTCAGCAACAATTTCGACACGAAATCAGTTGGAGGAAGTCAATGGATCTCTTATGATTCCAAAAAGCCAAAGAACACAAGATTTTTCCAACAAACTACAAGGTTAGGCCCCATTTGCCAAAAGAGGTCAATCTAATTCTTCACATGAAGAGTTTTAGGTCCAATTGGTTTAGGTGCTTCCAGAATTATGTTTGGCAGCCAGGAGTTGTTTCTACTAAGCCCAAGGGGAAGAAATCATACAGTCCATGTTGTTTCTCATCAGCAAGTTGGATCAAAGAGTCAAATAGAGAGATGATCAAGGAAACACATAATGGGTCAATTCAAGAGCTTATGGCCAAAGAAAGCATGAGAAAATCTTTTGGGGATGTTGTCTACCAAGTCCAGTCCACTTTGAACCTAATACAAGCCCAAGAAAGCCCAAAATAATCACTTTATTTTGTGGTCTAAGAAGAATGACGAAAATAAGAGATACATGCACCAAAAGTCACTTTGGAGGAAGGAAATATGCATCAAGAGTTTGGTCTTCATTCAACTTAGTATCTTTAATGTTTTTAGGTTTAATACTTGGCTTTGTGACCAAGTTTTCTATCCCTATATAAACACATGTAATCTCATTTGAGAAAATCATTCAGTCAAGAAATCTTTTATCTTTTATTTGAGAGTGGTAAACTCCTTTGTTCCTTTTGGAACTTGTTCTTTCTCCTTGGTGGGTTACATCAAAGAGTTCTCCTTGGTGGGTTACATCAAAGATTTTCGGTATATCAAGTGATTCTGCCGCACTGACGTTGCCATTCACTAGCTGAGGATTGAAGAGTCGTTATAAGAGAGTCTAAGGCACAAGGATTTTTGGGATTCGTCTCACGCTTTGTCATCTGTCTCCGCGAAGCTTCTATCTAAAGTTCCACCACCTTGCTTTGTTTGGTTTGTTTTAAGAGAGTTTGGGGCATAATGATTTTCGAGTTTATCTCCCGCCTTATCATCCAGCTTCGCGAGCCATCGAAGTTCTAGGATTATCAGTCTACCTACCTTAGAGCATCGATTCCTTGGGAGAATCACATCAAGTGGTATCAGAGCATCAAGAATCACATCAAGTGGTATCAGAGCATCAAGAATCACATCAAGGAATTAAACAAATTCCGAAAGATATTACATGGTCTACACCATCTTTGATACATCTTGACCATCGACAAATCAACGTGAGCTGGAAGTTCAGAAAATTGTACATTTACAAAATTTGGCAAATCAATTACCTGATGCGTTCATAGATACAAAAAGGGTGACAAAATCATATATCCCTGCTGCAAATGCACCATCAAGAGTTGAAATTCCTAGAGAGGAATTCGATGGAGGTTAAGCCAATGAACCTAAGGTTCAACTAAAATGGGGAGGCCAATCGGCTCTAAAAATAAAAATCCCCGAAAGAATAAGAAAATGGGAGATGAAAATGAAAAGGTTCAGGAAGAACCAAATAAAGAGAAAAGTCCTCGGGACGATACAGAAAAATATGAGATTTCTATAAACTATACCCAAGATAAAATTTTATGGGATAGAGATGAAATTAATGTTGATAATGGAATATTCACTTTTTCTATATCTAAATAGTTCGATCATGAAAAAGATGATTCAGATCCAAGGTCAGTATCAAAATGCCAACATAGGCCTGATTGGGAGAAATGAAAAAATGCTATGCAAATTGAGTTGCTCTCCCTCAATAAAAGAAATGTCTTTGGACATTTTGTCAATACATCTAAAGAAGTAAAGCCTATTGGATGCAAGTGGGTTTTCATGCGAAAAAGAAATGAGAAAGATGAAATCACACGATATAAAGCCCGACTTGTTGCGCAAGGTTTTTCTCAAAGACCTGGAGTTGATTATGAGGAAACATACTCTCTGGTCATGGATGCAATTACATTCAAGTAATTAATGAGCCTAACGACTTCTAATAATTTAGAAATGTACCTTATGGATCATTGGATAATGATATATATATATATATATATATATATATATATATGAAAATCCCAGAAGGATTTAAAACTCCTGAGGCATTAGGCTCAAAGTCTAATGAAATTTGTGCGATCAAATTACAGTGATCACTTTACGGATTAAAACAATCCGGACGCATGTGGTATAATCGCTTAAGCGAATACCTATTGAAGAAAGGGTGCGTTTTTATAAAGAAATCTCCATCGGGATTTGTGATCATTGTTGTATACGTTGATGATCTAAATATAATTGGAACTCGAAAGGAGATTGATGATGCAAGAACTCATATGAAAGAAAAGTTTGAAATGAAAGATCTTGGAAAGACAAAATTTTGTCTCGGGCTCCAAATAAAGCATCTCCAAGATGGAATATTTGTGCATCAATCAAATTATACGAAAAGAATCCTCAAGCGCTTTTATATGGATAAAGCGAATCCTTTGAGTACTCCAATGGTTAATAGATCTATGAATGTTGATAATGATCCATTCAAACCTTGTGAAGATAACGAAGAAATACATGGTCCCGAAGTACCATATATGAGTGTTATCGGTGGACTCATGTATCTTGCAAATTGCACAAGACCGGATATTGCATTCGCTACTAATCTACTTGCAAGATACAACTCATCGCCTACCCGTAGGCATTGGAATGGGATAAAACATATATTTCGTTATCTTCAAGGTACAATTGACATGGGATTATTGTATCGTAGAAACTCTACATTTGGTCTAGTTGGTTTTGCAGATGCAGGATATTTATCAGATCCACATAAATCTCGGTCTCAAACTGGATACGTTTTCACAATTGGAGGAACAACAATCTCTTGGCGTTCACAAAAACAGACATTGGTCGCCACTTCCTCAAATTATGCAGAAATAATGCATGAAGCATCCAAAGAATGTGTATGGCTCATATCATGACTAACCACATACAAAAATCGAGTGGAACAGTCATTAATAAAGAACCAACAACATTATTCGAAGACAATGCTGCATGCGTCGCCCAAATCAAAGAAGGTTTTATCAAGAGCGACATAACTAAGCATATACTTCCAAGATTTTTCTCCTACACTCAAAAGCTCGAGAAAAAGAAAGAAGTTGAAGTCCAACATATCTGCTCAAGCAATAACGCAGTAGACCTATTTACAAAGGCACTTCCTACTTCAACATTCAGAAAGCATATTCATAGTATTGGAATGCGTCATCTACGAGGTTTATAAAGAAAAGATTAACATAATCTTTTCCAGAGAGGATTATATTACTATACTCTTTTTTTTTTATTATAGTTTTTATTTTAATGGGTTTTTTTATAATAAGATTTTTAACGAAGCAGTACGTAATCATGGATAATTAAGGGAAGCGTTAAAAACTGAATAATGATTATCTATTTATCTATACTTATCTATTAGTGATATTTATCTAGTAGTGATATTTATCTATTGGTGATAATTATCTCCTAATCTTTTACTTCTTCCTTAAGTAATTACAACCTATATATATGTGATAGTTTTGGATCATTGGAAGGTGAAAACAGCAATAAAGCTCACACTCTAGTTTACTCTCTTTATTACCTCTCGTCTTACTATTATTATAATAGTTTTTCAACAGCTACTTTATTTATAGTCAGTATTTCTAGTTATCAGTTCTCAAGCTGCCGACGTGGGATCCCATGTTATTAAAAAATAATTTATTAAATAAAATTATTATCTATACGTGAGTCAATGAATTTTTTTTTTTTGACCACCTACGAGAGTCAATGTATGCACAAGGGTGAGTATTATTTTCTGTCATATTACTATTTTCATAATATATTTTTCTTGTACAAGCTTCATTTTGTTTTATTATTATTTATTTTAAATGGAGCAATTATATTATAGTGATGGATGACTAATATTAGAAGTATACATTAGTTAGTTACCTTAATATATTTTCCAAATTTTGTTTTAACTGAAATTTATACTATAATAAAATTTACTATATATTTTTAACGTCATATACTTATTATTTTAAACTACAATTATATTAATTATTAAAAACTAGTTCCCGATTAATTCCTGATTACTCCCCCATTTTTCTCCTAGGCGTTAGGCCCAATCTTACCGCCCGATTAGAGCCTAGCGATTTTTAAAACAGGGATTCCAACTAAAAAATCTTAGTATTAACTATTAAATTAGCAAATAAAAAATAGTTGAGAGCACATATACCTAATTTTGTTTAAAGTCAATATTCTACCATCTCCCATTTAATGATCTTCTACTTTTTGCCAATTTTGTTTATATATATAATATTTGAGTTATCTCTAACTTTCTTTCACAACCTTTCCATAATATTTCAGTCAAACATTATATTTCCTTTGTCAGTCAAACATTTCAGTGTGCTTAATGTGTTTCCTTTTCTCTTCTTTACATCAGTGTACTATTTATAATCAAATTAGTGTTTCTAGAATTAAGAACTCATAAAATGTCTACAGGAGTTAGGATGCCTCTTATAATGGTTTTCTTACATCTTTTGTTTTCAGCAACCCTAATTCATTCAGATCAAAATGTTATGCCTCTCAAAACCTTCAAGGTTAGCTTTAAAATATAACTAAATTTTTTTTTCGATATACTTAATTAGTTTAACATCATTATATTTTATAGTTTGATATGTTTTATGGACTCTGCTTAACTTCATTTATAATCTTAATCATTGTTTGTTATTAGCAGATAAGTAAAAATGTAACATATGATTGCATTGACATTTATAAGCAGCCTGGACTTGATCATCCCTTGCTCAAAGATCATACAATTCAGGTGCATAAATGTTCAATAATGCATCTCATAAGCACATTTTATTATGATATAAATGATATTGAATTTGAATATATTATTTATTTTTTGAAAAGCTGAAAACATCAGTTTCAGAACCTGAATTGAAGAATCAAACTGGCAACAATAAACCATATAAGAGAAAAATGGGATGTCCAGATGGAACTGTTCCTATATTGAGAAATTCAAAAGAATACATCAACAATACAAAACTTTACACAGAGAAATATTTCCATCCACTTACAGGTGATAGTCCTGGAACACATGTAAGTATAATTTTCTCTTAATTCCTTAGATCTAATAACATTTTACATGCTTATTTCAGATATTAATAGAAATGTTATTGTAACTGACTTTTGGTAGATTGCTGGAGTAAGATCACTTGATGGTCCATATCGTGGTGTAGAAGGTCGGTTTAGTTTACATAACTTAAATATCGGAAGAGATCAAACTTCATATACTCAAATATATATAGGCAGTGGATTGAATAACCAAGTTAATTTTATCCATGCAGGTTGGATGGTAAATCTTATACTTAATTAATTCGTTGTTTTTAAAATCTATTTATAAAACTTTAGATAGTCTTAAAGTATAGTAATTGTTTATAGATAATTCCAAGTCTATTTGGCGACACTAATCATTGGTCATACGGATCTTGGAAGGTGTGAGCAAATGTAATAAATTATTTTGGTTTCTATATATATATATGTTGAACCAGATCAAATAACATAAATATAAAATATTTTATTAATAGGGTAAAGATGGAAAAGATGTTACAATACAGCATGTCATGGGTTTGTTCAAATATGAGAGGAGGTACCAATAGCACAACCCTTGGACCAACGAGGGGAAGATTTGTTGCATTACTCTATTCATCAGGTATTTATCTATTTTTTAAATACGTCTTCCATTCTTTTTTTTCAATAATTTTTATCTGATTTTTTGTTTCGTTTTTAACATATTATGAAAAAAAATCAATTTGTCTGATATTTCGTAATTCTTGAAATTTTGTATCATTTGTGTTATCAGTTAAATTGTTTCTAGTCTGGTATTCAATGAATTTTCTTAACATTGAAAAATGTTATCTAAAATCTGTAATATCTTTAATTTTTTTTAAAAAAAGTTAGATATGTTATGAAAAAAAGAACCAGTGCAATTTTTAAATTATCTTGTCGTTCCCAATTAGTTGTGGAGGATTTAATTTTGAAATTAATGATCGATGTATTGACTAACCTCCTATGTCTAAAAATTTACCATTTAAATAATCTTTATTAGAACATAGTTTCGTAATCAGTCTTTTCTAATTAAAATTTTAATTTGTTTTCTCTCTCATTCAAAGGATAAACGAACAGGAAATTGGTGGATTACAAAATTGATACCAAAAGTACCTAACATAGATATTGGATATTGGCCAAAAGAGTTATTTGATCTCATCATGGATACTGGTGCAAATATGGTTGGAGTTGGAGGTGTAGTTCAGGCTTCTCGTCAGGGTTCAAGCCCACCTATGGGTAATGGTAAATTTCCGAATGGAGGCAATAGAGATTCAGCATTGTTTGCAGATATTAAAGTCGTGAATTCCAACTATGTACAACGTAGAATTGATTATTTTCCTCTAGAGAAGTTGTTAGATAGTCCAAAATGCTACGGGTTACGAATTGGTAAAGTAAAAATACTTGGTTTCTTTTTCAATTATGGTGGTCCGGGAGGAAACTCTTGTGGAGTTTGACATATACAAATATTACCTCTAAACTTGAAATTTAATAAAAATAAATAATATCCACAATTTGATAAAGTCTAGTTATTTCTTCTTTCTTAAATGTCTTTTAAAGAAAAAAAAAAAAAGTAGATGGACTCACATGAAGCAATGATATATACTTCTTCTTTTAGCAAAGATAACACTTTTATTTTTTTTTACAACAATACATCTACTTGCACTTTCATTTTTGTAAACACTACTAATGCATACTCCATAGGCTTTCTTCTACTATTCAAGTTCCTTAAAGCTAAAATAATATACCAACAAAGAAAATAAAAACTATTAAAAAAACAAAAGAAAACAAAATCGTTAAACTTACATCTTATATTCATGTGTGTTGTGTATTTGATTCGACAAGCGAGTTGGTCCAAATCCTCAAGTCAAATCTCTTAATAAACAGCAAAAGTATTACTTTTACTAGAAGGCAGACTAATAAAGTAATAATCATATTTCTGAATTAGATGAGTATTACAACAAATGGTATTCTGGTAAAACCAAGAAAAATCACATGGTGATATATCAAGAAAAACATGTCAACGGAGAAGAAACCATTTTGCCGCGACACAGCAGTTTCATCGGTGGTGAGTGGTCACAAAAACTTCATGAAGTTGGTTGGATGCTGTGTTGAGCTTAAAGATCCAGTCTTGGTTTATCATGGTGTAAAGAAACATTACAAATTAGACATAAGTGAGCAGACGTGAAAAAGGTGAATGAAGATAGCAGAGGATATGGCCCGCCACTGCTTTAGCTTACCTTTCGTATATAGGTTTTTTGTGTCCTTGGAAAATCTTGTTGGATGAAGATGGCGTTGCTAAGCTGAATGATTTCTCTCTGTGTGTCTCAACTCAATTCCACAAGGAGAAACATTTGTACAGGTCGAAGGAATGCCAATATTTGGTTCCATGGAATCTGAATACCTGAAAACTAGTGTCGTCTCCGAGAAAACGGATGTCTTTGCTGCCCTTCGAATATTTGGATAATTCAATTTGGGCTTTTAAAATTCATGGAAAGAGAGCTGGAATGGAAGAGATTGCAGATCCCAAAGATGCTAGAAGAGATGGGTGATATTTCAGAGGTAGAGCTTTCTCAAATGAAAGCTTTCCTAATGCTCTCACTGAGAAGCATTGGTCTTAAAGGGGAAGTACCAACGGCTGTTGAAGTGGTCAAAGAACTAAACAAAATCCAAATATTTCTTCAAAACGACTCTTCTTCTCCTTCAGATGTAACTCAATTCTGACTCTCCCTAAGACGTTTCTCCCTAACACAAAGGTATTTTGCATAGTCAGATATTTCACCAAATGTTGAACTGCTTTCGGTTCTTCAAACTAAATCCAAGAATGTGCTGTAAATTAGTTACTTTCATGTTTGTATGTATTAAGACATTCATTAACAAGCGCCTGGAGCTTTTCTTTTACTTTTGTCACATCTCCCCCTGCTTTGTGTACGTGTGTTTTGGGTTTGATTGATCCCTTTGTTTTCACGTTTCATTAATGTTATCAAGAGATGTTATACATGTGAGTCTATCGATAATATTTATATAGACATATAACTCAAGTCGTATAGCTATTACATATTCTTAAGTTTACCTAGTAGTATGAGAAACCATTGTTTCATTATCTACTGTCTAATACATGTTTACACGTTTATTGAACGGATAATTAATC